>NW_013667066.1:217204-220007 GCF_000517525.1 Limulus polyphemus
ATACATAGCATGACAGGAACATAACTTATTCTAACAATAAAACAATATGTGGATATGAGACAGAGATACATAGCATGACAGGAACATAACTTATTCTAACAATAAAACAATATGTGGATATGAGACAGAGATACATAGCATGACAGGAACATAACTTATTCTAACAATAAAACAATATGTGGATATGAGACAGAGATACATTATGTTCCTGTCATGCTACATGACATATTACGTGACTACTTTATCAACAACTATTCTTCTAGGTGTTTCTAGCAAAATTAGTCCTTTTTTTTCTAGTACTGTAAATACCACTGATAAGTTTGATAAAAAACGTTACAGCAAAGAAACCAATACATCACATTTTACAGTCAACCTGCTGTTGAAACTGTGCAGTATCGAAGACAAAGGTTTACCTGATCTGAACATTACAAGGTTCGAAAGTAGTTTGAATATAAGGACGTTTATACAAACAGTGAGTCAATTTCCTCACGCAATAATGGCAATTTCACTTGTCTTTCACATTAAGCTTTGGAAACATATATATATATATATATATATACTGTATATACTTCCTTTTCCAAAAAGTTTTTTCTTTACTCGTTTGCTTGTATTTTTTAATGCAATGTTTCAATAGACATATAAAGGATGTATTTATAACCAAGTTCTAAATACAATGAGGTTCCAACTGTAATATTTATTGTTTATCAATAACTGGCTGGAAATTCTTGTTTCACCCTGTACTTAAGCTTTTTAAAGGAACACCACATGTACGTAAAAAAGCTAACTTCAAGGGGGAATGATAACATCGTTAACACTAGAATTATGATATTTTTAATTTCTACTAGTTATTAATAATACTTATAAAAGTGGATACTCCGTTTGAAACTTCAGTGAAATCCATTGACACCATTGTTGTGTTTTTTGAGTTATCATGTAATAAAAAAGAAGCAGAAGAAAGAAGAACAAGAAATTCACATTTTTTGCTATGATATTTATAGACACTCCTAGAATTTGACTCAGACATTACATAGATATTGTTATAAAAGGAAACACTGTATAATATTGTAAAGTTCTGATAACCTATTGAGGAGATATTCAAAATACCATTTAGATGAGCAATCCGAGCCATCTCTACATAGGCAGTGCTACCGTCTGCCTTATATATATATATATTTTTCTACTTTAAGGTTATTTTATATCTAAATATTAAGGATAACTGCCTTCCACAAATGGCTGCAGACAGCGAAAAGCAGTAGGAGTTGAGACGTTGTGGGTTTAAGCAATAAACACCCATCCCTAAACTGATTATCCATAGTTAATGACTGGTTTGACATTATGTTTTGATAATGTATGATAGATGAAATATTCCCAACTTTTCTTGGGAGCCATGGGCACTGACATTTTCTGCTGTGAATTAATGATCATGGCAGGAACTGGTAAGGAAAAAAATTATAATTATTTTAAGTCTCATTATGAACGTTTTTGATTTGTACTAATTTCATTACTGTCAAATAGTTTGTTTGTTTGTTTGGAATTAAGCACAAGGCTACACAATGGGATATCTGTGCTCTGCCCACCACGGGTATCGAAACCCGGTTTTTAGCGTTGTAAGTCCGCAGACACACCGCTGTGCCACTGGGGGGGGGGGCTCGTAAAATAGTACTGATTGATCGCCTATTTACAATTAATGTGTGTTATAGTATTAGAACTATGGATTTATTTATATATATACATGTTTATATATAAACCAGAAACAATATAATAATATTGAAATTCAAAATTATGCCTCTGTTATCATACCTTGTTGTCATCCTAACAGGTAGTTTAGATATTGTAAAACATAAAGAATTAAAATCGATCTTAGAGAAATATACTAAATACATTACCCCATGTTATATACTAACTAATGTATTTAGTATATAACATGGGGGTAATGTATATTTAGTATATAACATGGGGCCTTACCCCCATGTTATATACTAAATACCTTACCCCCATGTTATATACTAAATACATTACTCCCATGTTATATACTAAATACATTACTCCCATGTTATATACTAAATACCTTACCCCCATGTTATATACTAAATACATTACCCCCACGTTTCTTTTTTAAATGGAAATTATTCTTTATTAATTCCATAAAAAAAACAAAAACGATTGAAAACTTTCAATTTATCTAAATTAAGATATATATGTCTTTCAATAATTTAGAAAAGGAAATTAAAAAACAATTTATTATTACACCTGTTGATAGAGCCGGTTGTAATTTTGGATTGATATGTAAAAAAAAATAGGAGCGAAACCTTCCAGTAGCACAGAGGTAAGTCTACGGACTTATAACGGTAGAAACCGGATTTCCATATCCGTGGAGGGTACAGCACAGATAACCCACAATGTAGCTTTGTGCTTAACTACAAACAAACACATATGTAAAAAGTTATGTGCACAAATTTTAACTGATGAAATTAATACAACAGACACATTTACAAAAACAATACAATTATTATTTATTTAAAGAAAGCCATTAAAATATAATGTTAATATAGATTCTTACTTACTTTAATATAAAAAACTTACTTACTTTAACCTACTTAAAACTCCTATCAAGTTCAGGTTTATTGTCAACTCTTTAAATACTGTTACTAAATCTGTTTCTATAGTACTTAATGGTATTTTAGATTTATCAGTTTTATTTGAGAAAATAAAGTTACTGTTTTTAAATGATTCGAACCATTATTTTTGGATAATAAAAAACGATATTCCGGTTTTTTATTGCTTAAATAATTCAAACATCCCA
>NW_013667066.1:221004-229312 GCF_000517525.1 Limulus polyphemus
ACTTTGGCTTTAGTATTTAAATAAATGCCGATATATAGTCAGTTTGTAATAGTTGTCAATAGTTCTTTTTTAACACAAATACGTTTTAATATACACACAACAATACAATTTACAGTAACAATTATTACAAATAGTTACTACAAACAATGATTTCACAAAACAAACATACAAACAATATAGAGTCTTCTTTCTAGTCTGGAACTTCCTTGATATCTTATCGAGGGTTTACGATGAGCGAGTTAATTACGAGTTGATGTAGGTACGATTCGACGGGAAGCTAGCTAGTTTTGTCCGTTGCCACACACGCTGAGTTTTCCACCGTTAGATTTATATAATGCCTTTGTAGAAATACTAATGTCCATGAGAATTGCCCCCCAGTAGCACAGCGGTATGTCTGCGGACTTACAACGCTAGAATCCGGGTTTCGATACCCGTGGTGGACAGAGCACAGATAGCCCATTTTGTAACTTTGTGCTTAATTACAAACAAACAAACCGATGAGAATTCACTGAAGTTAAATGATTTGTAATGTTCAAACTTTGTAAATGTTCCTGGTCAAATATATGAAGTTTTCCGATTGATAAGCGTTATAACAGTCACAGTTATAGCTTTCGAAGTTTATAGCACACTGATTATAGCGAACTAATAATAGACACTCGCTTTTGGCGCGTCGCGTTGGTTATATTTATAGCCGTGTGGAGGCGTTCTAAAAATTTCAGTTAAACGTAACAATACAATTTAAATGTTTACGTATATACATATATTGTTGATTCTTACTCTGGAGAACCTTCTATAACTTTGGAGAATAGGCGGGAGTTTCGCAATATATATCTAACACTACAAGCTATGCATGTTTTTAAATATAAACTTAATCTAAACAACGTCGATATCAAAATAAATATATAATAACAAATTCGTTAGAAATAGTATTTTAGATGTTTTATTCGAGAAAATAAAGTTATTGTTTTTTTAAATGATTCGAACCACCACTTTTTATATAATAAAAAAAAACGATATTCCGGTTTTGTATTACTTAAAATAATTTAAACATCCCACTAACTCTGTTATTACTTATGATTTCACTACATTATATACTAAGATAGATCTGAAAGATTTAATTAGGGTCTTTAATGATATACTTGATAAATTTATAGATGCAGAAATAATTATTTCAAACATAAATTCACTAAATATCAATGTAAAAATATACTTAGTTTTGTACATATAACAATTATATCACTTTTAATGAAGAAGTATATAAACAAACAGTGGGTATTACAATGGGTGCTAATTTATTTTCTAACATAGCCAACCTGTATCTGTTTTTCTATGAATATTCTTTCTTTGAAACAGGTATTAAACCCTGACTTTACGTTACATAGACGATTTAATTTCACTCAATAACCTGAATTTTCATCCAATCATGATATACCCAACAGAGTTTATAATAGAAAGAAGTAATAACAGTGATATTCATGTTCATTATTTAGATGTAAACATTAATTTAGTAGAAGGCAGAATACAGTTGACTATTTTTGACAAGTGAAGGGAATTCGATTTTCCCATCCTTGGTTTACTCATCCCTAACAGTGTTGTTCCGTCAATATTGTTAAAAGAGATAATGTTAAATTATTCATAAATAAACTGATTATCAGAAATTGTTTATCAACTTTTTTATACTTTCTAATGAAACTATGTTAAAGATTAAGCTCTCATTCACGGAGACTACAGTATGAAAAATTTAGAGGGCGTTAGTTACTTGGTTTAAGCAGCTAATTGTCATTTAGAATAATAATTCAGTATACCGAGGCGGAATGATCAATCAGGTAGTTGGGTTTATATCAGATCACCCTGTTTGTACTTGAACGGTAAAGGTCTTTCGTTTTGTTTAACATAACTAATCAGTAAATAAAAAGGTTGGAGGTTGTGAGGGTTACTTTGCAGAATTTCTCTGGGGGTTGGTTTAATTCTACATTAAAGCTATTTCTAAATATTAAGGGTAACTTGCCTTCCCACAAGTGGCTGCAGACAGCGAAAGACAGTTGGAGTTGAGACGTTGTGGGTTCAAGCACTCAACTTCCAACCCTTAACTGATCCTCCTTAGTTGCTGGCGAGTTTTACATCGGTGTTTAGATTTTGCCTGATAGATGTAATATCCTCAATACATTTGGTTGCTATGACCACAGGCATTATCCATTATGACTTACGAATGACAACAAGAAATGATAGCGGAGACATAACTTTGAATTTCAATTTTATTATATTGTTTAAGGTTTATATTAAGTTCATTATTGTTTTATAGTGGTGATTTTAATCGCCTATGAACAATTAATGTATTACATAGCATTAATTATGTTGATTTTTTTACATATAATACATAGTGTGCCGAGGTACACCAAACACTGCTTCAACTCACTAACCCTTGACTTTTGAAAGCTGCCATGCACACTTGCCGTTAGCAATTTGTTTTCCAACTTCGATGTTAGTCCGGAAGAATGGAAAGTAATAAATCCTGGCACTTGTCGAGTAAAGGTTGTAATGCATGAATGTGTAAAATTGATCATTAGTTTTATTACAACTCTCACCCGAAATGAGCAGTATTAGTAATATTATGAGCATTGTCGTAAGATAAAAAAATGACTTCTGAATAAAAAAGAAGATTATAATAGGATATTGAATTTTAACACGAGTCTTTAAAGGAGACTATTATTAGTGGGGAGGGGAATACACAAGTGTAATCAGTGGCTAAAATAAAACTGTTCATAATATAGGTCGCTACTTGTTAAGCACGTGGCGCATTGTAAAACTTATATTTTAAAGTACACGTAGGAAGGAGTAAAACGCGGGAGTTAATTCATTGTTAGAAAACTTGAAGAGAAGAATTAAGATACTATCAATGGTCTGTAGTTACATAATCACTACAACTTATTGTATGCCTTAGATAATGTTAATTAAAGTTAGGACTTTGTGCTTTAAATGATTTTAAAGCAAGGTTCACCCTTCTTATTCGACTATCGTATTTTAGCAGAAATATTTTAGAATAATAATAATAAGAATTTTGACATTTGTTTCCGGATTTTTTGTGTTTTAATGATTTTTCCATGTTTATAAATACTGGAAAAAAAAAGCTGATATTTTAGAAAGGTCATTTTCTTTTGTAACTAAGTGGTCACCATTGAAACGATGTTCGACTTACAGCATCGGTCGATTTAGATGTGAAGTGTACAACTTAATCCAGTTAATCACTTAAGTTTTCTAGTCTGTGATTGGTCCTTCAAATCATGTGACCGTACCTGAACCAATTCATCCAGATATATTAGAGACGTTTTAATCCTGAATATGTTTAATCTACCTGACAGCAATTAAACAATTTCACAAAGATAACTTTAAAAACGTTCTCCCTATTGTTTAGTGAACGTTTTTCAAATACGCTAAATCTAAATGATGGTATCTAAAAGCATTCTATCAAGGTAACTTAGGGAAGTCCGTTCCTATTGGTTGGTTACTGTTTTTTTTAATTTATGGCATATTTAAATAACTATTTAAATCAGTTCCACCATATAACTGAAATAAGCTTTTCTTGTTTGATGACTGTCTTTCAAACATGACATATCTACGTAATTGTTGAATTTTTGAAGCATGTGTAAATATGTATCCAAATTTCAGTAGCCAGATTTTTACCTTCAATATGTAGTACAACAAAGCTTAAGCTAAATATTCAATAGCTTCATAGTTTCAGTTATTTTGAGCTTTGAAAACATGCAAATATAACACATTGCATTTTGAAAAGTATTCTATAAAGCAAACTTGCAAGAATTAAACATTACACTTGAAAAGAGCTCAAAATATAACTACTTGTGGCTTAATGACGTAATCATAATCACAAATGTGATACTTTTCTATATTCTACAGCTGAGTTAAACATGATATTATACAAGTTATATCTAAATATTAAGGGTTACTGCCTTCCTACAACTGGCTGCAGACAGCGAAAGGCAGTTGGAGTTTAGACGTTGTGGGTTCAAGCACTCAACTCCTAATCTTTAACTGATTCTCCTTAGTTGCTGGTAAGTTTTTCATCAGCGTTTCGATTTTGCCTGATAGATGGAATATTCCCAACGCGTTTGGATGCTATGACTACAGGCATTATTCATTATGACTTAAGGACTACAACAAGATATGATAACAGAGGCATAATTTTGAATTTTAATTTTATTATATTAGTTACGGTTTATATTAAGTTCATTGTTGTTTTACAGTGCTGATTTTAATCGCCTGTGAACAATTAATGTATTGCATAGTATTGTATATATATATTACGGAGCTAATTAAGCTGAATGGTTTTCTAAAACATCATAATGCCAACAAAAATAGTTTAAGTATTGTAGGTCCAACAGAGGTGTTCCGTATGGTTGGTGTTATACTAAAGCGCTAATTAAGATTAACGGTTTTCTAACATATCATAGTACCATCAAACATCTATTGCATATTATTGTATAATAACAATACCGTCCTGTGCTTTTTTAGGGACTTTCTTCTAAACGTACTTTTATGGTATTTTCAACATGAATAGCACTTTATACGACACGTCAGCTGAACCATAAAGTCAGAGTCCTAATTTACAATTATTAACCAGAGGGAAGGCAATAAGTGAAAAGCACCTGCTGCTTAAAAGACTACTATTAACCGAACAGCAGGATTTTCAGCCACGATTATACTGCTGAAAGTGTAAATAGTGTGTTCAACGGCTTATCACGACTCGAACCTTAGACCTTTCGGTCGGCAACACGACACACACTTGGCCGCGAGCGCTCGACCCTTTTAAAGAAATGTAAAATCAAAACCGACTAGGATTCAATTTCCCATAATAACCGATTTTGTGCTTCAGCAAGCAACAAGATTTTTTTTCGATTGGTAAAACCAGCTGCATCAGTCTTTTGTAGCTTAGAGATGATTTTTCGAACTGCTACCGCATATGGGGTCTGGAACATTAGGAACGTTGTCATCAAAAGTTCGTTACTCCAGCCAAAATAAATCATTATCCACTACTTAGAACATCTTTTAAACAAGGTATAGGTTTTCGAGTTTCACTAACCTCGATCTAAGTTTGGCCATAAAAGTGATTAAAGTCTCATTCGATTGCAGGCGTTTGTTTTCTTTTCACACTTCTTAAGCAGTCGTTAATGTATTTCGAAATAGTTGACTAGCCCACTTTTCACTGTCTTCTGTTTCAATCCAGTTTTTCTGGATCACTGGCCATGTTGGTATTCGCGGGAACGAGCTTACTGACACCACAGCTAGGTTCGTCTGCTCTAGTGCTGTCCAGTCAATTTGGGGAGATCAACTTCATAACAAGCTTTTACTGATCAAACTTACTGTTGTTGTTTGGCCGTCTAGTTCCGTAAGGATCGGAAGGAGGAAGTAGTCCTGGCTAGGCTACGCATTGGTCAGTTTGTTGACCCATCGTTCTTTTATGAGGGACTGGTCCGCCAATGTGAGTCCTCTGTGACACTCAAGTCAAAATTGCCCATGTATTGCTTTCGTGTTGTCGTTATGGCCGCGAACGGCAGCACCATTTTCGGCATGTTTTTTCTGGGGGGGTTTACCCCTGACATTGGACAGTGTCATTGGCGCTGGTGACACTGTCCAGCTTGACTGTGTTTTTAGTTTTTTGCGGGCCATAGGCCTTTTTAATTTAATTTTTTTACCTGATTTTCGGGCTTTTTAGAGTTTAATTTTTAACTCGATTTATTTTTACATTTTATAGTATTTTACTTTTGAAATTTTTACCGGTTGTTTGGCGCAGATACCTTAGTTTCTTTGCGCCAAAAAACGCCAAACAACCAACCAATACGAATTAGTTTTGCGAAAAAACGGTGTGTAACGAGACCTTAACAACTAGGCCTTGCCCAGCCTTACACCAGTTATTATTCTGGTAAATCTAAGGACGTAAGGGCTGAGGTTTTGATTTTCTAGATTCTGTAATTGGTTTAGTTAAAATACTTGCACGTTTACATCTTTCTACATCTCGTGTACCTTGGTAAGCTTTCAAATGGGGTTTAAACTTTCAGGAACTGTGTATTGATAGTGTAAGTATTAAGTAAAACTTCGTGACGACTTTATAATGTCTTAAGTTTGTTCATTCTATTTTTTCATCAGCTAAAGCTCAGTGACGACTTTGTAATGTCTTAAGTTTGTTCATTTTGTTTGTTTTTTATCAATTAAAGTTCCGTGATAACATTATGTATTAAATTTTTCGTTCTATCTTTTTTTATAAATTGCAGCTCCGTGACGACTTTATAATGTCTTAAGTTTCTTCTTTCTGTTTGTTTTATAAATTGCAACTCCGTGATGACTTTATAATGTTTTAAGTTTCTGCGTTGTCTTTTTTTATCAATTACAGCTCGCTTTTTTTCACTCAGAATATTTTTTTTTGTATTTTCGCATTTGTAAAGCTTGTATTCAGATAGTAGACGAATAAACTGAGAGAATATTCATTGAAGCATGTGTTTGTCTTACATGATACCCAGTTTTAAAAGACAGTTTTTTTTAAATATATGTTATAGTTACAAGATTTAGCGTACAACTCTACCATCATTTTTGTGTCTGAGAATTAAGTTTTCTAGCGAACTACATCTTTAATCAATCTTGAAAACCGATGAGTCAGGTTCGTGAGTGACACAAAATCTGTCCACCATATTGAATCGAAAACTATGCTGTTGTTTTTTTTCTTTTAAAAAAAATTTTTTTAGCACAAACATAAAAATAGCCAGACATTATTAAAAATTGATAATAATTACGCTGACATAGTTGGCATAGTAACACATGCAATAGAATACACACCCGTTTAGTTTTCTTTCACACCATTAAATATAAAAATTTGCTCGTTAATTATTTGGGGGTACAAAAAGTACTTTTAATAAAGCTTGATATCAAAAGAGATTAATTTTCTTACAAGTAAGAAAAGCGACTCGCAATAACTTAAGGTGAAAAACGAAAGGTTTTAAAAAAAAACAGTTTGCGGAAATATTTTAGGAAAGTATCCAATAATAACACATGTATACAACAACAAACTCAACTGAACAAAGTAACAAGTCAGCACAAGATAAAATGACATTAGTAACCTAAACGAACTCAATTACGGCAACAAAGAATAATTTTCATAAAATCCTGGAAAACGACGAGTTGATTAGAACCCCCCCCCCTTCCCCAGGAAAAAAAAAACGTCTCTTAACAACATTCTCCACTCACTTTTGGTATAATATCTACACTTTAGGCTTACAGTACAGCAGTAGTATGATTTGAGCTCATGACGTTGGGAATTGTTTTATAAAACCTGTTTTTCAAAATTATTGGTTACTTTCACCGATCTTTTATTGCAATTTTTCTACTTGCGATTTTTTGAAACTTTCTAATCGTTATCTAAATGAGAGAAAGTGTAACTTTATAGCTGTTCAACTGGATTAAGTATAACCAATTCATGTCACTTTCTATTGTATTCACCAAGCACGCGTGAGTCTCGAGCGTTACCGGTTGATCCCTTATTTTCTAAAAATGATCAATTTATCTATCGCTAACGGAGAAAAGACTGAAGTTATTCCCCCCTTAGACTTCAAAGTTCAAAACAGTGCATCAGAATCACTTCATAAAATAATTAAACTAGAAATTCAAAAATGGTTTACGTTAAACGTAGCTATCAATAAAATATTTTATTTTTCAGTAAAACAAATGCTGTACTTACTCTTGTTTATGGGGAAGCCTGATGTCAGCAATCCACGTGGTCTTAATAATTCCCAAGGTTACTCTGCAAAATAATATCTGTAACATTGCGGATAGGGTATTGTCTGGTGATTAGTGTGCTGGGCTGCGTATCTGAAAGTCTAAGGTTCAATATGTTTCTTTTGGAAAATATCAAGCATATACTAAAACAAATTCTACAACATCATTTCGATGACTTACGTAGATGTTGACTTAATATTGACGACTACGGATGTTTAAGAAGCCATTTTCGAAGTTTAATTTTACATACATTTATGTAATAACTATTTTAAATCAAATATATGAAATACCAGTAAAATAAAAAAATTACATGGTGTATCTAAGTGTATTACACTCACAAAAAAAGAAACCCATCATTCTATAGGTATTTGAAGAACTTGTAGCATTCCGCCACAATTTAATTCTCACTTAAATACACCATTCGATTTTCGATACCTCACTACTATAAAGGCTTGGTTTAATCTTAAGTTTCATTGGTGGTCGTGTCCAGGGTCACTGATGAGGAGTGGAATTCTCCGAAACTAGTCTG
>NW_013667066.1:229480-239479 GCF_000517525.1 Limulus polyphemus
CCCCAATGAAAAAATAGACCATTCCAAGCTTTAACTCGTTGTTAAACAAATGTTTAAAAAACTCTGTTAAAAAAATACAGTTCCACTGTGGTCTTGCCGAGTGTAAAAAAATAATTGAGAACTATGAGCTAATATTTCAAATACATTTCTAGAAAATAACAATATTGTTACTTTGATATTTTTTTGTATTAATTGACGTTTAATGACGGTAAAATACCACGTGCTTCATTTTTAAATTTAAAATTTTCTTTTGATATTTTAGACCATTCAATATTAATTAAAAAGCTTTACAATATTAGTATTAGAGCCTCTTTCTTAAAATGCGCATATTTGTAGCGCATAGCTACACAATGGGCTATTTGTAGTCTGCCCACGGCGAGGAATCAAACCTCGGATTATAGCATTGTAAGTCCGTAAAGTTGCCGCTCATCCACCAGGAGACTACTAAGATATGTATTATTATTTTTAATTAAATATGTTCTTAGCTATGGAAATATATTGAAGGTTTTATGTGTCCTTCTGTGAATCTGTAATTGTATACAGGTTATCGATATATGGTAACACTCACTCTTCAAAATCAGAAAATAAATCCTAAATAATAAATACAGATTTATCAAATAAGGTTTTGAGATTATTTTAAATATACTTCTACAAGTCTAACAAGGTGATTAAATTCATGATGTCAGAAAAACACGTGGGCTTAATAAGTCTTGATACAAAATGATTCCCAGTTTTTCCCGAGCCTTGCGTGGCCAAGTGGTTTAGGGCGTTTGACTCGCAACCTGAGGGTCGCGGGTTCGAATTCCCGTCTCACCAAACATGCTCGCTCTGGGTGCGTTATAACTGACGGTCATTCCCACTGATTTCTACCGACAAGCTATTTATAGCTTCGTATGATTCTGTTTTTGAATATAAACCTGGTAAAATTATTGTCAGTAAAACTTTGTTATCATTCAAAAAACAAACATCGTCTAAACTGGTACAAATATCGCTTATCTGCGAACATAACATCATCCACAAACTAATCACGCGACCAACTTAAAAAACGTACTAATATCTATGGTATTGAAGATAATCAAGTTGTACACGAAAAAAAAAGGGGGGTATATACAAACCCTGGTAAAGTGACCGTAATACACGATTGTCAGCTCTTCCTGCCAGAAACAACAGATAAGAGCTCAGGACTCTCTCATCCACCACAATTACAACAATACATGTGTTTCGAAGAGTGCGCTAACACTCTCTACGTAGAGATGGCATGGGCGCCCGTATTAAAGCAATACAAAAGTCATCTGGATTTTCTTCTTTACATGTTATCGGAAGCTGGATGTAAAGGCATACTCGCTCTATCTCCGGTGTATAATATATATACAGATAGATAGATAAATAGCTCAATAATTATCAGTTACAATTATTGTTAATAAGCGATTTAGATCAGCACTATTAAACAATGAAGAATTTATGATCATTTAATTGTTTGTTTGTTTGTTTGAATTATGTACAAAGCTACACAATGGGCTATCTGTGCTCTGCCCACTAGGGGTATCGAAACCCGGATTCTAGCGTTGTAAGTCCGCAGACATACCGCTGTGCCACTGGGGTGCTATAATCATTTAATGCATCTACTTTCGCTTCCGGTCAGTCATCCCCATGGTGTTATTCCTAATGTTTTGTTAAAAGGGGGTTATTATATCACAACTGAAAATATTTTTAACGATATGCAATAGTAATAACTCTCTTTATTAATAATGATTCCTTATTCATAAATAAACTAAAAAAAATGGATATAGAGATATATGGTGTTATTCCTAATGTTTTGTTAAAAGGGGGTTATTATATCACAACTGAAAATATTTTTAACGGTATGCAATAGTAATAACTCTCTTTATTAATAATATTTCCTTATTCATAAATAAACTAAAAAATAATGGATATAGAGATCTATACAACTAAAATGATTTTTTTACTATTTTTATAATAACTATAAATTTATTTTAAATAATAACCTTTCAATTATGGAAAACTTCTTACTTAGAGGTCGTTAGTTAGGTGACCTTTAATAACTAACTTAGTTATAAAACCATTTTTTTATTCAGTATGCCGGGACTGGAAAGACCAACTTCAAGTAGCTAGGCCTACATCAACTTTCCAGTGTCATATTTGAATAAGTTTTCGACAATGTATAAGTAAATTACTTAGTTGTTTGTTTTTTCATTTTTTAAGAACCTTTATAAAGGTAGTGGTTGGGAGTTCGATGCTGTAGAAAGTTTGGGTAGTTCTGTTTCTACTTTGAAAACTTAAATAACTTTAAGGGGAACTGCCTTCCCACATCTGGCTGCAGACAACGAAAGGCAGTAGGAGGTGAAATGTTGTGGATTTAAGCACTCAACTCCCACCCTTGTTTTGATTTTCCATGATGGTCAGCTTGTTTAACTTCGGTATTTTGGATTTTGCTTGACAAATGAGAGGTTATCCTAAACGCTTTATATATATATATATATACACACACACTGGTCTATTCACACGTATAGAGTCCACTTCCACAAGTGTGTGCACGTGTGGTGAAGATATTCATTTCCATAGCTATATCCAGTACAACATATGTGTAAATATATTAATTTTAATGTGAATATGTGCTCAAATATCCATTCACAATGTGTATGTGTGAGTTTGTAGATTCAGGTGTATGAACAACTGACGATTATGGTGTTGATATCCTCCGACAATTGAAGTTTTGTAAGCTAAATTGCCCGAATATTACGGGTTTTAACAAGAACTCTCTCAAGAAAGGTTTTTGGAGTTATAACTTCAAAACATTTTTCCTTCGATGCTAAAAAATTAGATGCAGTTATAAAATGGTAAAAATTAAACGAACACTTCCAATAACAGGTTTTGACAACAAAATTATATTGCAATGTTTCGGGAAACTGTTAGTTTCTCCTTTGTGTATCATCCAGTACAGCAATACAGTTTTGTTCTTTTCCTAAGAGACATTTAACTCGACAACAAGCGGAAAACAAAAAAAAAAAATATCACAAGCTACTTTTGGTAATGGAAATGAACACATAGTGCGCTTTCGTACATCAGCTCTATACTATAGCGGTGAGAAAAACCGATTGAAGTTATTCCGAATTATCAAATATATATTTAAGTATTTAACATCATTTGGAAACAAATGATGGGGAAACTCTTAATCAACATGAGTATGGCTTTTAAAAAAAAAACGAAAGTTGAAATCACAAAGTTAGGACTAGGCCTAACTAACATAGGGTCTTACTATTGAGCTAACTCAATAACTTAGGCCTAAGACTAAGTAGCAAAACAATTTTGTGTTATATTTTGTTTGTATTCTATCTCTGGAGGACAACTACACGTGTATCAGAATAGCAAGTGAAGTTTCGAAATGTCTAATTTATTTAAAAGTTCAAGTACAACAGTATTCTGAGAGCCCTTGTTTCTCGTTATTCTGTGAAAACGTAAGAAATCTCGTTGATTCGAAGTACTTCGTGAAACACTCGTATACGTTTCAGGCCTAATTGGACTTAGTGTCATTAGTAGTTCTACAAAGCCAGTTAGTTAATTCAAGTTCAAAATTTAGAATAACTAGTTTCTTTTAAATTGCTTCCAAGTAAAAGATCTAAGGTATTTTTGACAATATTTTGTGAGATTCTTGTTTTATTTTTGCTCTTAACACAACAAGAGTGTAAGTTCCATATTAGGTTTAAAGGACAACTTTTGTGTTATTTGCATCTTTTGTTTTGTACAAGTCAAGAAGTATAGCTGCAGGAAAGATGCTGAATAGCACTTTTCGTGTAGCACATTCATTGTAAAAGAATGCTATTCGAGCAGCATTTGTAAATTAATAAAACATTGGTACGTTGTTATTAACACTAGAAGAAAATCTTCTAGATGAACGTCTGCATAAAAATGTTCTCATAAAGGTGGGAAAGTATATGATAGAGAACTGTGACTGCACTTAGCCACTGACTTAAAAAACACTTTGAAAGTTTGTAGTATGAGTTAAGATGTAACGTTAGCAGTAAGGAGTAGAAAGACCATTTTTAAAAGTTTTAGCATTGCTGAGAAGAGATGGAGTAATTAGCACATATATCGATCTATGAGCAAATCTAATGTTCTGTCAGATGTTTCTAGTTTGTTAAATTTAAGGATTACTTGGTACCAAGTGGCAGTTTAAAACTTTTTGCCAGTTATCATTTGAAGGTCTTATTATTAAGTAGAGTATAACGCTACAAATCGGGATCCAATCCCTGCAGTTGCCACAGCGCAGATGGTCATTGTGTAGTTTTGCGTTTAACAACGACCAATTAAGATGTATAGAGAAACGATTGAGTTAAAAGTTATGTTAGCGTTTAATTCAGTTTCCCGCTAAAACATTCGTGACCCATATTAAGTTCAAAAGTACAAACATAGTTATTTGAATAATATGGCCTAAATCAATAAAATCTAGAACATTTATTTTATCATGTACAATTCTCTATTTACTCCTAGCCAATCTGTTATATACAATTGGCTTAATATTTTAGAATAGGTTAAACAGTTGCCAAGTTTTTACAAGTAAACTAAGCCAATTGTATATAAAGAAATGTATAGTTAACCGCATAGGCGACAAAGGTATCAAAATTAAAGAATAGGTTAAACAGTCGTCAAGTTTTTACAAGTGAACTAAGCCAATTGTATATAAAGAAATGTATAGTTAACCGCATAGGCGACAAAGATATCAAAATTAAAGAATAGGTTAAACAGTCGTCAAGTTTTTACAAGTGAACTAAGCCAATTGTATATAAAGAAATGTATAGTTAACCGCATAGGCGACAAAGATATCAAAATTAAAGAATAGGTTAAACAGTCGTCAAGTTTTTACAAGTGAACTAAGCCAATTGTATATAAAGAAATGTATAGTTAACCGCATAGGCGACAAAGATATCAAAATTAAAGAATAGGTTAAACAATCGCCAAATATCTTGTATATTATTATTTGGAAAGGATGACTTTTCGAGCTAGTGCTCTTCGTCAGATCGTACAGCTTATAACTAAAGGGCCATGCGCAGAATCATCTGATTTATGTTTTCTTGACTTATAATATTTATGTATGAGATGTAATTTTGCAAAGAAATTTCACGCTCAACGTTCTAAATGCTACGCACGTAATTTTCAAATTCTGCACATGTGCCTTTTATTGTAAGCTATACGATCTGACGAAGAGCGCTATCTCGAAACGTCATCCCCTTTAAATAATACTGTACGAAATATTTGGCGATTGTTTAACATATTCTTTAATTTTGATATCTTTGTTGCCTATGTGGTGAACTATATATATTTATATATATATATATATATATATAATTAGCTTCTCTTAGCTGTGATTGATGTTGTTAACTTACTTTTGATTAGAAATTATTGATAATGCTTTATCCTAAAAAAGTATTAGATATGACATCTTTTTATTGTCTGCGGACTTACAACGCTAGAAACCGGGTTTCGATACCCGTGGTGGGCAGAGCACAGATAACCCACAGTGTAGCTTTGTGCATAACTACAAACAAACAAACAATCGTTTTATTACTGTAATTTATACTGATACGAGCTACTGCTGATAAACATTCGATAAATTCTACACCATACGTGGATGTCGACTTCCAAAATGGCGTTTAAGCAAACCAAAAGCACAAAAGTCCATGGGTGCACAGTAAGATAACTCCACAGATATGTTGGACCAGGAACGTCATTTGAACCTTCTATACTGTTAGACTTCGTCATCATTTATCAAAGTTTTTGTTCCAGCTTCAATTAACATACCACTTGTTGAGTCATTAGTGAGTTTGTTGTAATTTACTATTTGTAGAGTTTAAGAGTAACTTGAACAGCGTTTCGTTCTATATGGTTCAGAGAAACGTTGCTGTTAACGAACACCATGGTTTCGTTCTATACAGTTCAGAAAAACATTACTATTAACTAACACCACAGTTTGTTCTCCATTTCAGAGAAACGTTGCTGTTACTACAACCAGGATTCATTTTCCATTTCAGAGAAACGTTGCTGTTACTACAACCAGGATTCATTTTCCATTTTAAAGAAACGTTGCTGTTACTACAACCAGGATTCGTTTTCCATTTCAGAGAAACGTTGCTGTTACTACAACCAGGATTCGTTTTCCATTTCAGAGAAATGTTGCTGTTAACTAATTCCACGGTTTCATTCTCCATGGCTCAGAGAAACGTTGCTGTTAACTAATACAACGGTTTCGTTTTCTATGGTTCAGAGAAATGTTGCTGTTAACTAATACCACGGTTTCGTTTTCTATGGCTCAGAGAAACGTTACTGTTAACTAATACCACGGTTTCATTCTCCATGGCTCAGAGGAGAAACGTTGCTGTTAACTAATACCACAGTTTTGTTCTCAATGGTTCAGAGAAACGTTGCTGTTAACTAACACCACAGTTTTGTTCTCCATGGTTCAGAGAAACTTTGCTGTTAACTAACACCACAGTTTTGTTCTCCATGGTTCAGAGAAACGTTGCTGTTAACTTATATATTTCAGAGGAATATTGTTTGTTTACTAAAAAACATGTGAATTGACGCGTTATCCTTATGTACCTTCTTGGGTTCCCGAATACTGGTGTAGAAATTAAATCTCGCATTATTGGTGCCAATGCGTCTTCTAATAGTGACTAGAATCGCATTTTATTTATTGCGCCCGTTAAGACATGTAATCTTCCCATTTTTGGAAACTTGCCGTAACAATTAGATACCATATTGGAAGTTCTTATCACCTCATGGTTGGCAGAAAACCGCCCATTTGTGCTGTAGTCATTCAAATTTGCAGAAAAACGTTCATCTCTCAAGTACAAGATATTTTTCATACAGTTTTCTGCAAGTTCTGTTTCTCTTACCATTACAGTTGTGCTCCCCCCACCACCACCAATGGCACAGAGGAATGTCTACGGACTTATAAACTATAGAAATCTGGTTTCGATACCGCGGTGGGCATAGCACAGATAGCCCATTGGGTAGCTTTTTGCTTTATGATAAACAGACTCTTACCATTCAGTCTGTACCATAATATAATATTCTTAGAACCTTCTTGTCACAGCTATTCAAATACATCAGACTTCATACAATGTTGCAACAAATTCCCATCATCCGTGCATAATATATTTTTCTTACAGTGCTCACCAATGTATCCGGAAAGTCAGCTTATACATTTGTAGTTTATGCTTTATGTTAGGTATGATCTTTGAATTATCTCTTGGACACTTGATTGAACTATATGCAACTTATTAACAATCACTTTCTAGTGGATGGTAATGGTCCACATGACCAGAATGTGAACTTTATTAATAACATTGGTAGCTCTGCATGTAGTAGAATACTGTTTAGATGGTAATATATCCTTGTAAAAGTGGTGTCATTCACTGTGTTATAGATCCCTTTTCTTTAAAATTGGTACGTCATCTGGTTGATGTCGTGTTGCATGAACATTCTTCCTCGGAAATCACTGTAAAACCTAATCTTTCAGCCATAGGTGGCAGCACTATGCTGTCGTATGAACTGAAATTCGACATGAGTCAAGAATATTGGTGCTATGCAAATCGACCACATCTGCAGCAACACAACATTGGATTAACATAAGAAATTCGTTGTTTGTTTCGGACCTTCGCGCATATAGCCACATAAAATTTATTTATACTAGCCGTCCTTACTTTTGAACCAATAGCCTAAAGGGAAGGCAGATAGTCAACAACATCGACTGACAATTTTTGGGTTATTGTAATCAAATAGTGGGATTTGACTATTACTTTTATAACAAATTCAAGATGCAGAACGCAATCGTGTTGCAACGGCATGCAAACCATGAACCTTCAGATTCATAGTCCTGAACGTTAACCAGTAGGCCAAGATCGACCAAATTAGTTTCTACAAAGTGCGGTTAATGCTACTAAGTTCATGTTTTCGCGATTAACTATGAATAGAAACCAACCAAACATGTAGTTTCTCATTCAAACAAATGAAAAATGCGTAGAACATATACGACATCAAGCTGAATAATGAATATTAGACACTTTAACCATTTCTCTTGCTCAATTTTTGCTTCTGGTTGTTTATTAAACAGTTTTCAATAATATATCAACAGCAAATGATTCTCTTTTGTTACCTAACCTCAAATTTGTTTGTTTGTTTTTGAATTTTGCGCAAAGCTACACGAGGGCTATCTGCGCTAGTCATCCCTAATTTAGCAGTGTAAGGCTAGAGGGAAGGCAGCTAGTCACCACCACCCACCGCCAACTCTTGGGCTACTCTTTTACCAACGAATAGTGGGATTGACCGCCACATTATAACGCACCCACGGCTGAAAGGGCGAGCATGTTTGGTGTGATGGGGATTCGAACCCGCGACCCTCAACAGTTTGATCACACACAGAAATCCGTAAGCGCTGCGTCTGGCAGTTAAATTGGTGTTTCTTCGTATGAAATAGCATAAATACGTGTTTCATTGACCAGCTGCTGGAAGGTTGAACAGCTACGTCGTGGAAGCAACTTGTGTCGCTTTTCTTGACTGAGATCCTTCTTGATGATGTTGCGTATTTTTGCCTGGGACACGTGGACAGCTTTTCTTGCCGACTTTGTGTTCATGGATTTTCACCTGTTACAGGATGTTGCACTTTACTCACCACGCTAAGGTACGACTTTTTGTAAGTCTCTTTCTGGGTGGTTCTGATATGCCATATTGATCCTTATTTCTTCGTTTTCTCATGCTACTAAGCATAAAGAACATCCCCGTCTTGGAGGTTCTAAATACACTATCTAAGCATAATTTTATTACCTAAATGTATGAACATCTTGCGTCGGAATGGACAGATATACAACTTTTCCAAAAATGATCAATTTTCTGTGGTATCACACTAAGAAATGTCAAATAATGTCAAAATTTAGCTTTGATGCATTCCGTTACACCAAGACTTTATATCGGATGTGTTTCTGAGAAGACACTTGCTAATTTATATATTTAAAATTATTTTAATGTAACATATACTCTACCCTCTGTATGACTTTACATTCAGAATATTTCCTCATCTTGTAGACAAGTATGAAAAGCGTCCTTGGAAAGTTAATCTGCTGACATAGCGTTTTTCAAGTAAAAGTTTATGAATAAAAACGAGATGTATTCTTGATATTTTGCACCTCACATAATGGCTTCATAACATAATAAATTCGACGACAGACAGTTTGTACTTCTTTCTTTTTGTTCATTTGTTTGTTTTAGCAAAAGACTACTTATTAAGCTGTCTGCGTTCTGTCGCCACGGATTTTAGCATTGGAAGTCTATAAACTTACTACTGACCCATTGGTGGACGACACTATGGGAGACCAAATAATATTCGTGATAAAATATTTACTTTGAAGCATAGATGCAAAACAAACTGAAAATCCACTGTTACGTATTACAATTTCGAATGGTCTGAAATCGAGCTAAATGAAATTTAAACTTAGTTGTTAAATAAATGCCGATATATATCCAATTTATGATATTTGCCAATAAGATTGATACACACAGTTGTTTTTCTCTATACAAATATATTTTAATATACACACAACATTACAATTTACAAGAACAGTTATTACAAATAGTTATTACAAACAATGATTTATATACAAAAGTTTTACAAACTTACAAACAATGCAAAATTTTCTTTCTAGTCTGGAACTTTCTTGATGTCTTATGGAGGGTTCACGATGAGCGAGTTAATTTCGAGTTGATGTAGGTACAATTCGCTTAACGGGAAGCTAGCTAGCTTTGTCCTTCATTATTTCACCAGCCACACACGCCAAGTTTTTCACCGTGAAGTTATATAATGTTTTCGTAAAAATACTAATGTCTGATGAGAATACAAAAAACAATACAAAGCTACATTAGCGTTTACGTACACACATATGTTATTGCTTCTTACACTCGAGAATCTTCTACAACTTTAGAGAATAG
>NW_013667066.1:240479-258959 GCF_000517525.1 Limulus polyphemus
ACCGCCAACTTTGGGCTACTCTTTTACCCACGAATAGTGGGATTTACCGTCACATTATAACGCACCCACGGCTGAAAGAGCGAGCATGTTTGGTGGGACGGGGATTCGAACCCGCGACTCTCAGATTGCGAGTCGAGCGCCCTAACCACATGGCCATGCCGGGCCCCTAACCTCAAGACAACAAGTGTAATCGTATCAAATTATTGAAAACCAACGAGCATGATCAACACAAGTTTATTAGACTGGTATGCCCTGGTAGTTAGGGCGCTCGACTCGCAAACATGCTTGCCCTTTTAGCTGTGGGAGCGTTATAACGTGACGGTCAATCCCACTATTCGTTTGTAAAAGAGTAAGAAGCCCAAGAGTTGACAGTGGGTGGAGTTTACTAGCTGCCTTCTCTGTAGTTTATCATTACTAAATTAGGGACAACTAGTGCAGATAACCCTCGAATAGCTTTGCGCGAAATTCCAAAAAAACGAAACCCTAAGTCTGTTTATTTTTTAAACGCAAAGCCACATCTGTGCCCAACGAAAGTATCGAACCCCAAGTTTTAGCACTATCAGGCCACAAGCTTAACACTGATCGACGGAGGAATAGATCCGAAATCTATAAAACTCTCTACGTTATCAAAAAATATTAATAACGAAAAATATAATTCCTTAGAACGATAATTTTATACTTTGATAGATTTTTGGTTAATTTTGCAATATAATACAACTAATACTTTGATATATATTAAAATATCGTTGATGTGTCCCAATAAATTAGTTACAATCAACTACATACAGCTTTTAATAACAACAGTATGGGCATCCCATAAGATATTCTATACTTTCATAATAATCTCAAAATCATTTTAACCTCAAATATGGTATAAAAGAATATGAATAATTTCCAATGTAGGCTATTAATAGTTCAAATGGTTAAGAGTTTATGTTCAAATCAAATTGCAAGAATGTTAATTCTATTCAAAAAATAAGAAATAAATTCGGAATCGTCATAAAATATGGTAGAAATCAAAGTCTTGCGAAATTGGAAATAAAAATATTTTTCCTTCAGAAAAGATTTTTTTTTTCCAAACCGACGAGCTAAATCGGATCTGCAGATGGTATTATTGGATTTTGTTATTGCTTGGGGTAACAAGGTGCTTGCTCCAATGAGCAATAGCAAGTTCTTAGTCTCTTCATCTCTTTTTCAATATGTCCTTACTCTTGTAAAAAAAATAAAAAAATGTGATGACGAGACTTAGAAACCATTTGATTTTTCCCAGTCTTTCAATATAAACTTCAGAATTTTGGGGATTGAAACTGCATATGGCAGTGAGTCGGGGAATATTTACTTAAACAACCCCCATCTGAAAACTGTTAAAATTAATCCTTAATATCGGTCTTTTATAAACAATATTTTTCACAAAATTCGTTCTATTATAGCTGTTGAATTCAGGCCTTTGATGTTCTATAAATCCTTGGAATGATTTGCTGTACTCTAAATAACGGGTTCATGATCATCGATGATTCGTCTTTCAGTCAAGTTATTTTCGTGTTGTTTAGTATCTAGAACTATAAAATACTTTATTATACAAAATGTATTACACATTTCGAGTTTTCTACAAACTTTCAAGTTAGCTCATAATGAACACAATCTTGAGTGTGATAAAATAAGACTTACAATGGAGTTAACTGTCTTAATTTCACCTGGTTCTGTTTTTTCATGCTGGCTTGATTAATTTTATATCGGTATATTAAGTCACTTAACAGTTAATTTTTGGAGTAAAGTAAAGTAAAATACTTTAACATTTTATTCTCAAACCTATGATGCCAAACAACATAGGCTCATTATAAACAAACAAATACACAAGTTAGTGAACACGTGTAACTCTATATTGAAACTATCGAAAACGGAAAAGTTGAGACAAGAGCCAATATAGCAAGGGTTTAAATACAACATAAACTTATCAAACATGTACATGGAATATTACTTTAATAATTCAGAAAACTATTTAAATCCTGAATACGCCAAAAGTCATATGTATATCAATAATATACGTTTTCTCAAAGTACAACAGAGAATATGGAAGGTTAATCTCACTTCGTAAGAACTATTTACACGAGTGTAGAATATGCAAATCCGTATATCTGATTCTTGACGAATTCTCGACCATTCGACAGTGGCAAAAAGTTATATCACTGCCTTTTTTTTTAGGGTGGAATATTCATATAAGTAAAACAGCTACATAAAAATGCAAAGGCCCGGCAAATAAGTTTCAGAGACGATTGTCAACTGTATAGCACAATGAATAGCATCGACAAGAAATATTAACACTCTCATATGGAGATGTAAAATCACCTAAATAACATTCAATTGCATACAAAACTGCATCTACTCCTATATATATATATATATAGAATAAGTTTTACATATAGAATAAGTACCCTAAATAGTAGTCTGAAACATACCAGGAAGCTCATCAAATGTACTAACCATGCTATGACAAGGGTCTGTCACGATTGTCCTGGCATGACCGGATAATCAGGGTGCTCGACTCGCAATCTGTGTGTCGCCTGTTCGAATTCCAGTCATTACAAACATTCTCGCTCCTTTTAGCCGTGGCGTATTATAATCTGACGGTCAATTCCACTGTTCGTTGGCGATGGGTGGTGATGACTAGCTGCCCTCCCTCTAGTCTTTCACTGCTAAATTAGGGACGGCTAGCGTAGATGGCCCTCGTGTAGCTTTGCGCGAAATGTAAACCACTCAACACCATAAAAAAAAACACATTTTATTTCTAATGAATACTGTTTGATCTAATATAACATAAGGAAATGTATAAGCTTAGTAATGCTGTGATTTAATTTCTATGTAGCAACTAGTTGGATTGAGAAAAGTAAAAGTTACTACTTACGTCGATTTAAGAAAGATGAAGCCAATTAATTGAAACCAGTATTAGTTTATGGTCGTGAAAAGCTATCTTTCAGACTAACCATTTCATTGCACACTGCCTATAAGGTTGGAGGTTAAAAAGTAATCGTTGTTGTTTTTTTAGCGTAAAGCTATACAATTTGTTATCTGCGTTCTGTTCATCATGGTGAATCAAACCCTAGATTTTAGACGTGTAAGTACGTAAACTTAACACTCGTCAACCAGAGGATTGAAAAAAGAGAGTTTAGATTAAATATAATATTTTAAGTTAGATTTTTTTTCTATATCTACTTTATCTAAGTATAATATAATATATAGAAGTTTATTAGGTTTAGGTTTTTTTAACAATTATCTTTTAGATTATCAGATACATTATGCTTCAGCCTTTTTGGTTCTAGATTTTAATGTAAGAAGGGAATGTTTTCACGAGCTGAGATTAGTGATTACTGATTTTATGATTTGTGTTGTAAAGAAAGAAATAAGTCGAAGAAAAATGTGCAGTGGATTAAAAATTAAATGAATAACACACAGTCACACACGATAAGTAATTGTTCAACCTTTTTTGATCGTATCATTAATTTGAATATCTAATTCAATCTCTACGCCCTATTGTTAGTTATTCAAGCTTAACTGAAATTAGATAAAGTACTTTAAAGACGTCAGATCATAATGCTGATTTTTCAGCCAGTGAGTAGTTATAAACACATTAAAAAAATTAAATTTTTGACATCAAATAAAGTATATCAATCACTAATATTTATTAAAGCATCAAATTTTTATAGCAAAGCTGGTTGAGGGTTTTTATTATGCCTAAAGTTACATAATAGACTATCTGTCCAATACGGGTATCGAAACCCAATTGTTTGCCGTGTAAACATGCAGACTTACTGCTGAGCTACTACGGAACTTGCAGTGAAGAAAATTGAGCCTGTTATTTTGTTACAATATTACCATTTTTTATCAAAACTATTTTAATATGATAATGCCTTGTATTTAAAAACACCTTTGGTGATTATTTAAGAGGTTTTTTTTGAGCTTGTGTGGTTTTAAAAAAGAACATTTAAACACGTATTTCTTCTTTTTACATCCAGACTTTGCTATGAAAATTGCTGATTCGAATGTAAATGACTGAAGTACCAAAGTACCTCTATTTTTATTAACCCCAAGATCGATAGAAAACGTTAACTTTAGCCTCAGATCCTCCACCAAATCTATATGTTTTACTAAAATGCTTCTTCATGTAGTTTTACCATTTTTAACAGTTCTAAACTAAGTCTAATTTTCTAAACACGCCAAATTCCATGTTTTATACTGTATATCAACATGTTCATACACTATAAATTGTGGTATAGCATATATTATATCCACGTATTGTTAATCATGTTACACTTATCTATCGTAACAGATAGATAGACTAGTTGGTAAATCATTCTTACAAATATATACTGATCAGTTGAATACACAACCGAAATTCACGTGAAAACTTTCTTTTAAAAAAAATATACAACACAATACTGGTTTGTTAAATTCTAATCGATCCCTCTCTATTCTTACACAAGGGATATAATCTTTTTTTTGTGGGGGGGAGGCTGTTCTAAGACTCGTCTATATGCATTGAAAATTCAACAGTATGATAATGAATGGTTCTTCTTGTCTTCATTTATTGTGTGCCATGTCGGTAGCCTCCCCTCAGACTGCGAGATAAAGCACGGCGCGTTTCTCTGGTTCCGAGAGACTAGCTACAGCAAGTGATGACAATTTTATTTCTGGACCCACTATTAACCCTCGAGGGACAGCAAAATACCATAGTCAGACACCTCTCTGTCACGAACTGCCTTCGTAGAGTTCTGAAGCACGTTCGCATTGTCTTTGTTTTATCTATCAAGATAAGATTACCCCTTTTATAATGAGTTTCTTATGATATTTATACGCCATTGTTGTTATGGAAAATGAGTTAATATTAAAATAAATTCTGGTAATGAGTAAAGTAAGTTCCTTCCACGAAAAATACAGGTTTCAATGTATAATAAATTGTTTGTTTGTTTTGAAATTCGCGCAAAGCTACACGAGAGCTATCTGCGCTAGCCGTCCCTAATTTGACCAGATGGAAGGCAACTAGTTATCCCCACCCACCGCCAACTCTTGGACTACTCTTTTTACCAACGAATAGTGAGATTTACCGTCAAATTATAACGTTCCCACGGCTGAAAGAGCGAGCCTGTTTGGATTGGACAGGGATTCGAACCCGCGACCCTCAGATTGCGAGTCAAATCGGGCCCGTATAATAAATATACGATTGAATTATTTTACCGTGTAAGTGCTGCCATATTAGTAAAAATGTCGTCAAATTTTACATTTATTATTATTATAAAAACAGGTTAGGCTGCACGAGCATATTAATTTTCAGCTAGCTTGTGTTTACTATTTTTATTGAAAAAAACAAGACAACTAAAATGAAACACCACTGTTATTACAGAAAATAAATAGGTTGCATTCGTTATTAAAGCGTTAGGAAAATATCCCATTGTATCCGCTATTGGTGCTATAGTAAACAGGCCGATTCCCTTTGTTGTTACCACTGTAGGAAACAAACCGGTTTCATCCATTGTTGATGCTATGGAAAAGAAGATAGCTTGTCCCACTATAATACTCTAAAAAAAACAGATCGCAACCGGTTTCATCTATTATTGGTCCTCTAGATAACAAGATAGCTTGTTCCCCTACAGTACTCTAGTAAAACAGATCGGGACCGGTTTCATCCATTATTGGTCCTCTAGATAACAAGATAGCTTGTTCCCCTACAGTACTCTAGAAAAACAAATCGGGACCGGTTTCATCCACTATCGGCCATCTAGAAAACATGGTAGCTTTTTCCACTATAATGCTCTAGTAAAACAGACCGGGACCAGTTTCATCCACTATTGGTGTTCTAAAACTCAGGCTAGTTTGATGGCATTAATGGTGCTATAGACAAGTAGATTTCATTAGTTTGTGGTGCTATAGAAAAAACAAAAACTTTTTTCACCCACTGTTGTTGCTCTAAAAACAGGCTGTTTGATCCATTATTTGTGCTATTGAAAATAGGTTAGAACCATTCATTATTGATGCATAGAAAACAAGTAGAATCTACCCATTATAAGTTCTATAAGAAACGGGCAGATTCCATTTACTTTAGTCCAGTAAATTTTGTAGGATATTATATCATTTGGAACGAAGATTGGAATACAGATATTTGGATTTCTCTTCTTAATGGTATTTGCTGGGAAGTGATTAAGAATATTATCAAGGATAAGCAAAAAAAAAAGTATTACAAACTCGTGTAAGTTAAACAGTAGTATATTTATATGCCTCTCAGCAAACAGACAAACATTTGTCTCTCTGATAAACTTATAATCTAAAAGATTTATAAAGAATTTTGCAATCGAAAACAAAAAGTAAAACTTTTTTTTTTTCAAGTGTGACTCTGGTGTCGCCCTCTATGCATTTTTCAATGCCATTAACCGGAAACCTCGAATGGTGGCAGTTATTGGTCCTACTGCTTCTGATGTCACTGAGCGTCTTGCAAGAGTTATCAACTACTGGAACATAGTACAAGTAAGAGAGTTCAATGACTCTTAATGGAATTGTAATCTAGATTTCAAAATGGAAAATAAGACAATAATTTAAAATATATCATCATTGTTGTATTTGTAGATATCTTGACTTTTTCGTTTTTATAAGCTTTTATAAATAATTTTAAGAAGTTGTTGCATATTTCAGCTTAAACAACTGGTTATAATAATAAGAAAATCTAAATACATCAGTATTAGTACTATCACGAATAATTCACACCTTTTACTCCCGACATGCTATGTGCTATTTGTGTAACAATGATTACACCTGAGTTAGGTTATATTAATACTGAATATGTCCTATTGCTTTTAATACAACCGTGAATAATTCGCGCTATTTACTCCCAGCATGCCATGTGCTGTTCCTATAAGAATGAATACACCTGAGTTGGTCAGGTTATATTAGTACTAATGATGCCCTAGTGATGTTAGTACTGTCATGAATAATAAACGTCCTTTACTACCAGCATGCATGAGCTGTTCATATAAGGATGAATACACCTGAGTTGTCAGGTTATATTAGTACTAATGATGCCCTAGTGGTGTTAGTACTGTCATAAATAATAAACGCCCTTTACTCCCAGCATGCCATGAGCTGTTCATATAAGGATGAATACACCTGAGTTAGTCAGGTTATATTAGTACTAATGATGCCCTAGTAGTGTTAGTACTGTCATAAATAATAAACGCCCTTTATTCCCAGCATGCCATGAGCTGTTCGTATAAGGATAAATACACCTGAGTTAGTCAGGTTATATTAGTACTAAATATGTCCTACTTATCTAGATTATTTCTTAGAAGCAAACTTCATAAAGCTCGGGTATCAAAAGATGAAAACATGGTTATTATGGTACTTCATATTTCATCTGTAACTTTTATAATGATCACAATTTTGACTAAGAAGTTTTACTTCAAAATAAACATTGTGTTTATTCACTGTAAACGAATGTTTCGTTTCTCTCCATAATCAGAAGTTTATTATTGGATTTTAAAAAAAATGCGCTAAGAAAAAGTCCGAA
Organism: Limulus polyphemus; assembly: GCF_000517525.1. Taxonomy (NCBI): domain Eukaryota; kingdom Metazoa; phylum Arthropoda; class Merostomata; order Xiphosura; family Limulidae; genus Limulus; species Limulus polyphemus. The sequence continues at coordinate 248,029 of NW_013667066.1, forward strand.
TTGATAAGAATAAATAATAATTATTAGAGACAAAAGTTAATTTTGTTTTTGTTTTCAATGTTTGTACTAGAGCGTTTTGGTTTTGGTTTTTCCACAGAGAAAATAAACAGGTGGTGTAAAAAATAACACAGAAATTATTCTCCTTATTAAGCGGTTCAGTTGCAGTAACACGCGTTCTATTAATTAACGTTCTAAATTTTCATGAATAACAAATATCATGCTTTCTAGCTAATCGCAAAGTCGTTTCATTATAAAGAATAAAAATTCAGCTTTGAAAAATTAAGGGTACCGAATTAACACCTCCTTCTGAATACTACTGTATGATTTATATTAAATAATGTAAAAAAGTATATATAAAGTAACATGTATCTTGTCAAATGTTCATTGAGATGGTATTTCATAGTATGGTCGTCGTATTTTTTTTTCGGGGTGTTGTATTTGTAAATCAGCTTTGACAAATTAAGGGTACCTAATTAACACATCCTCCTGAATAACACTGTATGATCTATATTAAATAATACAAAAATTATATATAAAAGTTCATGTATCTTTTCAAATGTTCATTGAGATGGTATTGTATGGTATGGTCGTCGACAATTTTTTTTTTGGGGGGGGTGTTGTATTTGTTAATGATTCATTAGTTAAAGTTTAATAATATTATATATATCTTTTTTACAGATATCCTTCGGCTCGTTGTCTCCAGCTCTTAGTGATCAAGAAAACTATCCCCTGTTCTACCGCACGGTGGCACCTGATTCTTCCCACAATCCAGCGCGTTTAGCATTTATAAAGTATTTTTCTTGGAATGCTGTTGCAATACTCCACGAAGCTGACGACTTGTATGCTCTGGTAAGGCAGAGTTAAGATATCGCAATTATATTTGTTTAACTCCTTACATATTGTAATTCTTGTGTATTAGAAACAAAAATATGGACATTCAAACTGGAGCTATTCATATTTAGACTTAAATTCTGTTGTATCAGTTGACCTAAAACACATTACTTTCCATTATTCCATAATTTTCACATCGGAAAATGTTATATTTCGTCCAAATAAGCCATATTTGTAACTATATCATTTATCATATGAACATTAGTTTCGTTTTAAAGCATTCGGTTTAGTTTTAGATGTTCCTAAAACACATTACTTTCCATTATTCCATAATTTTCACATCGGAAAATGTTATATTTCGTCCAAATAAGCCATATTTGTAACTACATCATTTATCATATGAACATTAGTTTCGTTTTAAAGCATTCGGTTTAGTTTTAGATGTTCCTTCAAGAAACCAAATACAGTTCAACATTAACCTCATCTTTACTCATATGTAGAAACTATAACATGAAACGGCTGTTTACCAGGTAAAATTCAGTTGAGATGAATAAGATGGACTACGTTCCTGGAAAACGTGGCTGAAGCAGCCACTCACAGTCCAGTTCTCGCCTGCAACAACCAATAAGACACACAAAAACACCCTATAGCGCAAATTCAAAAGTACCACAGAATGTAAATAGCCTCTAAAGAACAATAGTGACATCTGTTATTAATTAAAAACACAAGATAAAGATATCGTTTCTACTCATGATGACAGCTTAGACAACAGTACCAAGACTCGTTTGATACTTCGTCCCTCACCTGTGTTCTCCAAGTTTAAGATATCTTTTTAAATGCCCTATAAAAGTAAAATATCAAATGTATAAGTCTTTTTTTTTTTACTTCCATGCAACTGTGAGTGTAAAAAAAAGAAAGATCAGAAATGATTATTTATTTTCCCATCAGTGGGACTTTAAAATGTTTTTCAGGGTGTTTCAAGATTATGCGTAAACGTTACCCTAATATTATAAAGTCTGAATTACGAAATATAAAATACAATTTAATATAATAGTTTGTTTGTTTTTTGTTGTTGTTTTTTTAATTTCGCGCAAAGCTACACGAGGGCTATCTGCGCTAGCCGTCCCTAATTTAGAAGTGTAAGATAGTCATCAAAACCCAACGCCAACTCTTGGGCTACTCTTTTACCAACGAACAGTGGAATTCACAGTCATATTATAACGCCCCCACGGCTGAAAGGGCGAGCATGCTCGATGACAAGGATTCGAACCCGCGACCGTCACATTACGGAGCAAACGCCCTAACCACCAGATCATGCCAGACCGCGTTAAAATAAAGAAAGAGCAAATGATAGACTAAAATATAGAAAAAAAAATTAGTTTCTTAAATAGATTAAACAGTAGATACGAGTTACAGGAAAATAAATATAAGAAAATTGTGATATTAAACATCACATGATTCAAAACGATACATCAACAAGAACAGGAACAAAATATAACGTGCTGAAAGCACGGTGAGTATTGTAGTTATCATTTCTAGGACTATCGCGTACTGAAACAAATCTCTCGATAACTGTTTCAAGAGCTGAAAGGTTAAAAACTAAACATTTACAATCGCTCCTCTTTCAAATTGTTAAGAGCTTGGCTTAGGCGATCGCGTTTTTTGGCTCGTAATTTTTCAAACAACCATAGATTGCTTAACATTACAAATTTAAACTTATTTTTCAAAGGTAAAATTTGTATTAAATACTGGCATCAGTTTGAGTAAAATACATAAAACGAAACGAACTATATTGCCTATGAACCTGTTTAAAGATCTAAAAATCCTGTCATTCTGGTAGATAGATTTTAATTAAAACTTAAACTGAACTAGTATTATTATTATTGAGCTTATACACTGGATTTGAAGACGTGGTTAAACGATGCTTAAGTTTTTTTTTACCCTCTCTGGGCACAGCACAGTTAGCCCATTATGTAACTTTGTGCTTAACAGTGAAACAAACCTTAGGTATCCTTGTCGTATCATTCAAGAGTTACGAATGTAACATCCAAAACATAGTTACAGTGCGTTATAGGTGGGTGCTATAGTAGGATAAATATAACTCAAAATAAAATATCGCAATATCGGTCATGTAATAAAAGAATAGTGGCCAGGCGTGACCCGGTGTTTAATGTGCCAATACCGGGAATCTGAAGATGCCTGAATGACATCCTGCTTCCTTAAACACGTGCTCAGCACTTTCGGGTCTTGGGTTCGTTATAAGAGTAACTGTCGTGTCGTACTACTCGATCACACAATAATAGTTCAAGACTTGGTAGTGAGTGTGTTATTGACAAGATGCCTTCCCTCTAGTCTGTCACTTCCAACCGCATATAGACATCCCTTCTGTAGCTTTGTGCGAACATTATCAAGACATTAAAAAGAAATACCCTGTAAACTCGAAGATAGCCAGAATAATTCTAGTTATTTCGGGGGGTGGGGATATCGAAAATCGCTACATGTTGGACAAACTAAGGTTGGAAAGTTAAAACAAAAACAAAGTACCTCTAACTGAATGCCACATTTGATAATCCAGCCTAGTTTGCACAAGCTAGATTGCGTTTGTTAGAGTATTCCTAAATGAAAATTAGATTTCTAAGGCCACTATTCGGCACGAGTTAGATTGGTGTATAAGAATGCATTTTACTAATTGAAAGACTCGCCGCTTTAAACCAACCGACCACAGAGAGGACTACTTTTGTCTAAGTTAAACTGTAGATCATGAATTACAACCAAAGTTTTTGTTTAGTTTTAAATAGTTTGAGCTCTTATTATCCATTTAATTTGTACTGGCTAGTGCATAAACTACACTTTGTGACAGAAAGTATACTGTTGACATCACTGTTATCGTTTGCTGTTTAAAATCTCAAGTTTGTGTTTGATAACCTAAAGAGAATTTTTTCGCATGCTGCAAATTTACTAGAGTTTCAGAAAGAAACAAAGTCCCATTTTTTAAAATAGCTCCTTCACTAGCACTATTTTTATTTCAGTATTTTTCCAGTGTTTAACGCTCAAACTGTTAAAGAAAGAAGGCTTAAAATATATAATGAAAAATCGTTTTGCACTGAGCGTTGTTTTCTTTTGTTCTTAGTGTACTTTAAAGATTTTACGTCAGAGGTGTGAAGAAGATATAATCTCAAATATATATCTTGTCTAATTTTTAAGCAGATATCCTTTCCATTCAATACTAGAATTCACCATCATTAAGCTTCTATTGAAGATTCTTATGAAATTACAACAGCAATTATTTTCCCACTGATTTATAATAACTTAAAAGAAATGAAATACATTAAATTTCTAATCATATCAAAGTTACTTAATGCTCGATTTACGGACCTATTTTGGTTGAGTCTGTTTTCTTGGCTGCATTTAATCTGTTAAACAGTTAAAGATTAACTCCTATATGCTTGTTTTTAATTATACACAAAGCTACACAAAGGCTATTTGTGCTCTGCCCACCACGGGTAGCGATACCCGGTTTCTAGCGTTATAAGTCCGCAGACACACCGCTGTGCCACTGGGGGTCAGCTCCTTTAGGAGGGCCGTTATATATTTCAATACTTTCACTTGTTTTTTGTTTTTTTACGTTCTTACAGTTTAATACAATGTCTGTCTTTATAACTCATAACTATATGATAAAACAAGAAACAATTATAAGTAAAAAGCTAAATTAAGGCATAAATATTTTCTCGTTACTTCGCTAAAAGTTTTCTTTAATCAGCCAAAAGTTTCTCCACATTTTCCCACAGGCACTGAACGAACTGGTGACAGATTTAGAACAAGCTAACATCACCTTGACACTTACTGAAAGTATTACACTTTTGGATTACAGGGACAGTCTTTTAATGCTGAAGGTAAGACTTGTTTGTCTTTGTATATCTGGTTTATAGTTATTGCAATGAATTATATTTTAAGTTAAAGGATCAAAACAACAATGAATGCATAAAGTTGTACATATACACAATTTACTGCACAGTTGTTTCATTTCGAACATGATTTAATTTCTAACGTGTCTCTCTGTAATAAACAATTATTAAATTAGTAATATTTTCTTTAGTACCAACGGTATAATATCAATTGTACAATAACTTTTGTCCCACAGTGTATTTGAATTACTTTTGAAAACCTAATCTTTGTAAAGTTTTATGGATTTTTCAATATTCAAGTTTAATATATTTAATATATATTTGATTTGTTTTCTGTATTTCTTATTCCATAAAGTTGATTTATACCTCAACTACAAGTTCAACTCACTTCCACCAGAATATTGTTTCTTCTTTTATATCTATATTTTTTCAGATATTTCAAATTTATTTCAGTTAAAACATAAGGCAGTATGTCCTAACTTTTCATGTCAACACCGTTACCCAAAACATATTCTTTCACACAACAAAATAGTTTACATAACGCATATATATAACGTAAGCATGTGTTATACACCACAGAGGTGTAGACGACTCGTTTTTGTTTAATAACAAAATTATTCAAATAAATAGTGAACATCATTCTGATGGATATGCTAAGATAAAGTGTTAATTTCATTCTTGAACTGATAGATATACAGGTTTAAGCATATTTTGAGTCTTCTCATATTTACTGCACTATTCACCCTAACCCATCTTCTCATATTTACTGCACTATTCACCCTAACCCATCTTCTCATATTTACTGCACTATTCACCCTAACCCATCTTCTCATATTTACTGCAATATTTACCCTAACCCATTTCGTTCTCTATTTAGTAGACGAGAAGGAAGGAGATTAGAAATCAATAAAACGACAAAGGATGGTAAATTAAATACAACATTCAGCACGCTTGCGCATGCCATCTTATCTTTAGAGAAAAAATCCAAGACTCCAGAAAAATAAAATCGAACTGCAATTTGTATCATTTATGCAATTTTACTCGTGGTATTTTGTCATACTGCTCAAAAAATAGAATAGTTTACTCTAAATTGTGAATATCTGGTTTGGGTCTTTGTTATTGTTTTTTTTTCAGTTTCAAATGCTATTTTTTGTATTTCTGCTGGGCCAAATAGATGAATAAAACAAGCACAAACCTGTTGCCTGAACCTCAACGTTTATGTGTAGTGAGTGCCAGTAAAAATCCACGAGTTCGTGAAGACTTATCATTTGTAACCATTGAGATCGATATGTGAAATGCACGTGTACACCTTCCAAATTTATGTTTTCCCTTTTTCAGGAGAATAAATACATATTAATAACACTTTGGTGAAAATACCATGGTTGCTTTTCGTGAGAGTGTTATGTACTGGATGCGAAGTTTTTTATGGACTACAATTCCTTAGAGTTTAAAAATGGATGATATTTCCACCGATTTAAAACACAGAACTCAAAAAAAAATGTCCACTTGTGTAGTCCATGTAAATGTAGTTCATAAAACCCCTGAACCCACACAATACATTCTCTTCTTAAGCAGATATTATGGATTACTGAAAATAAAAATACTTCTAAGTCCTTCAGTTTTTTTTATATGAGACTTAGGAAAAGTAAAGATTTATTAGTTTAATCTGAAAAAACTGTTACTAAAATAGTTTTAAAGTAAGAAGCGGAGACACATCAGTACGCGCAAGTTGTGGCTTAGGATAATTTGTAATGTCATTACTAGTCAGCGCTTACATTTCTACGAGTGTGAACAAGTTGAATAGTGTTATACTGACATTAAAATATTTGAGTTGAAATTTTGCTCTAATTTTTTCTTCAATTATTTTTTTTACTATGAGTACATTTTGGAACGAAAAAACTTTTCTCAAATTCGAAAGCATTCGGTATTTTCTCGTTAGTGTCTAATAACAAAATATTCATGATTAAAAATGAATTATGACGTGTTCTATTTTTCGGAATAACTTGAATGTTAGTGTTCTTGTTTGTGAATTTGTTTATGGTTAGAGATAAAAAAAATATTAAACATTATTTGTTTGTTTGAAGTTAAGCACAAAGCTACACATTGGGCTTTCTGTGCTCTGCCCACCACGGGTATCGAAACCCGGATTCTAGCAGGGTAAGTCCGCAGACATAACGCTGTGCCACTGGGGGGGGGGGTCAGTTAATTAATACTGAAAACAACTATTTACTAGGAATAATTACGCGACAAAAACTTGATAGGTTGATTTTTTTAAGCTGCATCATATTTGATGCCGTAAATATTAAAATCAAATTCTGATTATTTTGTTCAGAAAAGCCATTTAAAATAACTGAGGGGCTAAAGATTGTTAAATGGAAAATAGGCATTTCGTTTGCCTGTTGTTAAATATTTTTAGTAACCTAAGTGATTCAGCGGAAGGGGAAATAATTAAAGAAAATAAGACTTTCCATTTCAAATATATGTAGGTTGACTGACAGTTTTAGAAAAAGCATCATCAAGAAAGTTACTAATTTCTTAATAGTTTAAGTAAAGAGTAAAACTTCTATGAAAGTACATTACACTGCACAGGTCATTAATTCCAAAGGCCTATATTAACCAGCAACATTTCATAATATACATACCATATTAGTTAGTTTTGAAAAGGTTAAAAGGTGGGATTTTCATGTACATACATTTAATTAATTTATATATAAAATTCTTACCTTTTAACTTTATTCTCGTATTGAAAACTACATGTTAAAAAAAAGTGTTATGTTATAAGTTAACACAAACATATTCCACAAAAACGCAAACTGTGTTCCACACACACACGCATACACAAAGTTGAGGGAACTATAACACTATCAGTTTGTTAGTTTTCTAGCAACACAAATGACGTGCAGTTTTCCATCCAAAATTATGTTGATGTAAGTACATAGTTGTGCTGTGATATCGTATTTTCATTATGTGTATGTAGATAATATATACAATTCAACACAAAAATTGTGCATAAGTCAACATATATGTGTTTTGTTTTGTTAGCCCACAATGGCTGTGGTGTTTTAATTTTTTGTAGCCATTCAAACGAGTTCCACAGATCTCAAGTCGTGTAGTTTCAACAATGTTTTTTACAGTACACGACTTATTTCACAAAGTACAACAGTACAGACTTGTAATAAAAGAAGGGAAGAGTAGTGCTATGACAAAATATATATGATATCATTTTACATTTTTCTTTATTGTTCAATTTTGGTATCCGAGTCAGAACTCTGTAGTACTGATGTCCTTTTACGTGTCCTCGACTACAATCCGCCGCGAAGCCGAACAACGAGGAATTCACACAGACCAGAGGAGAACGCTTTCCACATCAACTTTTAGCTATCTCCCTTTTTTCGAACTTCAGATCCATCTCACTTTTTTTTTCGAACTTAAGATCATCTCCCTTTTTTTCGAACTTAAGATCTATCTCCTTTTTTTTCGAACTTAAGATCTATCTCCCTTTTTTTCGAATTTAAGATCTATCTCCTTTTTTTTCCGAACTTAAGATCTATCTCCCTTTTTTTTCGAACTTAAGATCTATCTCCCTTTTTTCGAACTTAAGATCTATCTCCTTTTTTTCCGAACTTAAGATCTATCTCCTTTTTTTTCGAACTTAAGATCCATCTCCCTTTTTTTTTCTACCTTAAGATCGATTTTCCTTTTTTTCGAACTTAAACGTTATAACATCTTTTCCAGTTGTTCCAAGACACCACGAGAAACTCTCTTCCACAGTATTTCATCTTACACATTCTCTCCAAGTTGGATTCTCCTCGAAACAAAACACAACAACATGCAACTGTAATGATTTTAGGTTACTTTTCCCTTTCTCCAGGGTTACCATGACAGATTTATTGGTCTAAGTTCATATGTGTGACCTTTTTCTTTTAGAGATTTCTCGATGGACAAGCCGGCCACAGAACACATCATTTACAGAAACATTGCATTTATTTTAAAACTATATTTTCAACTTATGTAAGTGTATTATACTGCTGTTGTTCTTTCTTAATACGAAGGTAACAAAACAGTTTATAACACAATGTTGTTCATAATTCATAATTTCTCTGAGTTCTTATCGCCTAACATAAATATCACTTGTTGTTGTTGTTGTTTGTTATTAAGCACAAAGCTACACAAAAGGCTATCTGTGCTCTGCCCACAACGGGTAACGAAACCCGGTTTCTAGCAGTATAAGTCCGCAGACATACCACTGTGCTACTGTGGGGCCATAAATATCACAAATCTACCTGTTAAACTTTTCTATTATTATAAGCCAGCTACATAAAATATTCATGTTTTTTCCTTTCTTAGCGGAATGATGTTTAATAATAAAAAACTGTAAGCGTAAAACCAAACCGCTTCGCATGTAAGAATAAATGTCAAAAGTTGTATAGTTTTTTAACTTACACTTTTTTCTCCGTGGATTGTTCATTGCCTCCCCCCTTTTTTTTTAGTTTCTCTCGCATGCCAAATCTACGTAAATTATATCTAGACTTTAACACTATATGCGAGCTCCTTTCTCGTGGCATCTTAACCCCAACTGGCGGTTGTTGACCTTTATCAACCATACGTGTATTTTAGAATTTACAATTCAATTCAATGTCATTGGGCCCAATATTAGAAAGAAAAAATAACTTCAGGAGTTTCTTTATGATTTTAATAGGCTTGGCAGTACAAGGAAGTGAAATTATTAATGAATAGTTATGTTATTACTTATCGTGCTTGCAAAAACATCCCCTACTTTTTGACACCTAGTGAGTGCTAGCTCTATGTTTTCAGATGCCTTGATCCAACAATACCAAAAAACGAAACTCTTTACTCGGTGAAATAGACCAGAATAACAACTGGATTAAAACTCCGGAGGTATTTTATTGTAATAGTATTGTAAATGTTTATAAGATATTTTCGTCAAACTGATCTTACAAAACATATAATATTATACATGTATTAGTTTGGTATGTTTTGAATTTCGTACAAAGCCACCCGAGGGCTATCTCCGCTATCCGCTCCTAATTTAGCAGTGATAGACTAGAAAAAAGGCAGCCAGTCAACCCCACCCACTGTCAGCTCTTGGGCTACTCCTTTATTAACAAACAGCAGGATTGACGGCCACATTATAACGCCCCCACAGCTGAAAGGACGAGCATGTTCGGTGGCGGGGGGATTCGAATCTGCGACGAGCAGATTGGGAGTTGAGCGCTCCAAACACCAAGTCATGCCAGGCCCTATATTTCAGTTGAGCGCTCCAAACACCAAGTCATGCCAGGCCCTATATTTCAGTTGAGCGCTCCAAACACCAAGTCATGCCAGGCCCTATATTTTCAGTTGAGCGCTCCAAACACCAAGTCATGCCAGGCCCTATATTTTCAGGAATGTGTTCATTATTTTAAAGTAAAACTGGTACTTGCAGTTTAAAATATCCTATGATAAAACTGCTAATAGATAATAATTTCTCCATTAACATGGGGCGTGAGCGAGCAATTAGTGTGTCGGACTCCGAATCTAAGAGTCCATGGTTCGTGTCGTGTTAGTTTAAAATTGCGCTCCGCACTTTACGGGCTGTGAATGAGTGTTAGGACTGATAGTCAAATGGCACTCTTCAATTTGAGTAGCCCAAAAGTGGTGTTGCCCAGCAGCCTTATTTCTTGTCTATCAGTCCAAAAATATAGAGATGGCTGACGCAGAAAAGCCATCGTGTAGCTTTACGCGAATATCCGAAACAAACAGAATCCATGAACATATCTGAAGAACAATCTCATTAATTAACCACGTAGTTAATAAATATTGATGCTTCGCCACTTATTGCGAAACATAATAGTTTAATGCGATTCAAACCAAAATTTTGAAGTTTTAAAAATTGCGAGTATTACGATTAATCTAAATAAGTATATTATAGGTATCTATTGTTTTATTAAACAGCTGTTTATATCTATTGTTTTATTAAACAGCTGTTTAAATCTATTGTTTTATTAGTATTATTAAACAGCTGCTTAAATCTATTGTTTTATTAGTATTATTAAACAGCTGTTTAAATCTATTGTTTTATTAGTATTATTGTTTGTTTGTTTGTTTGTTTTTAATTATGCACAAAGCTACACGAGGGCTATCTGTGCTCTGCCCACCACGGGTATCGAAACCCGGTTTCTAGCGTTTTAAGTC
>NW_013667066.1:259959-262659 GCF_000517525.1 Limulus polyphemus
CACACACACACACACACACACACATAGTGGCTCAGCGTTAAGTCTGAGGGCTCACACCGCTAAACACCGGGTTTCGAATACTCCTGGTGGTCATATCACAGGTTAACCACTGTGTAGTTTTGTGCTTAACTACAAACAAAAACACTTTAGCGCCCTCTGGTATTTATGATCAGAACGTTTTTGCTTCGGTTTTTTCTTGTCTTTAAAAAATACAAAAATGCGGCTGAAATTTGAAAATTTATTTCTGGTTATTCTTCTAATCTCTTCCTTGTTTTAGATTAACATAACAAAGTATACTTCATTTTCAATGAGTAATTAATTCTTATAAAGATTCCAGATGAAGAGCTTTTCAGTTGTAAGTCTCCTAATTTATGCTTATACAGCATGTTGAATTATAATTCTATAAACGGTCCTGTGTAAAGCTAATCTTCACGTACTGTACAATGCTGTACATTTACATAAAAGACTACTTTGACATAAATCGTTACTTCCGCTAAAGTGCTGTGAATACGTAACATCTTCCTTATTAGAACTGATGCAAATGTGTGAGTTCTCAGTGCATTATATGATGTGCTATTACAATAAATACAAAGTCTATAGATCATCTATTGTTCGATTAACTTAATATTTTCACCTACTACAATTACATATCTCTTAGGTTCACATCTTGTGTATTTTTCGCGCTATTCGTTTTGCGTTTTTATTTTAGATGTGCAAGTGTAACAAGCGATTACTGTGGACAATAAAATCATCAAATACAATTGTTACAATCTTGAAATGGAGGAGGAAGTCTGTAATACAGAAAAAAAAATATAATCTACTGTGCAAATAGCATTACCTTCCAGACGTTTCAGAGCCCGAATATCTGTTCAGTACAGAAATATGCTACGGATTCCTTGGATTATCCTCCAAAAAGAACCTATATTTTCTGTACTTTAAACATCCACTAGCAACATTTAAAACTTACTGGATTAAGGTCTGATTTTTTACGTTATGGATCAGCGATTTTTGTGGCTTGCTAAAATGAAAAACGAAACAAAAAACCTAATAGCTATTTTAACTACGTTATGGGAACGTAAACAATACAAATAGCTCCCAATTATCCCGAGAAGAACTGTTAAAAACATTATAATCCCTGGCCACTCTTTAATGGGAAAAACCTCTAACTCAAAAACGACAGCTTCAACCAAATAATAACATATTACAAACATTGATCACATTTCATGTTGCTCATACCCCCCTAACCTTGTACTTGCATGCTCTATCGACTTCACCAACGTCACAGCTTCAAACACCGGTTAACCTGATTCCTCGCGACGATCAGAGGTTTGGCATGTGTCTTCAAAATCCAAAGCTAATTATGGAAGCGATTCTACAAGCTTCAGGAAGCTGGAAAATTGAGTTAACTCGTCCTGCGTAAAACTTATAAGAATTTCACGCTTTGCCGCTTCATTTTCTCAATTATTTTCCTGTTCTACTACCAGAAAATTAACCCGAAAGTTTATGAGAATGAGAGGGTAAAGATAATGAGTCACAATATGAAACATTATATTTAAGACGTGTCGACTACACGATGTTCGAGATAGATTAACGCGTCGTGTGATATGCAAAGTTGTTAAAGATATATGTTCCCGTGCATATGGTGTGGAATGAATACATATATGTATTAAATGTCCTTTTCTTTCAGCCAGTTAACTTTTTACCTCGTTTAAAATTTACCTAGATTTTATTTCAGTTAGTACATAAGTTTATATTCAAAAAGGGGTAAAATAATTCATTTTTTTCTTAGGAAAGAGACTCAAGAATAATAGTTGGGAGTTTTTCGCATTCTCTGGCTAAAAAAAGTATTCTGTGAGGTAGGAAATAAAACGTTTTTATGCAATTGTCATAGAATAGTCTTTGCTCTTAAAGTTCGACTTGCGTAATTGTTATGACGGACTTATTGTACTTTAATTAGTACATGTTTCTCATAGCAGTAGGGACAATAAGTCCGTTCAGGAGTTCGAATAAATTTCTTATCTTATGATAATCATACTTCTCCCTTATTTACTCTACTGATACTTAGCTAATGTAACAATTACTACACAATAAGTAACTTTCTTGGTAAGTATTGATATTCATAGTTCTACTTTTACAAACGAAGTATGTACAGTGATCAATATCAGTGTTAGACCCACCATTTCATTATTCTTGTAGATATCATACATGTTATTCTCTGGCACATTAATTAAACGTTATGAGCAGATGTGGAACTAACTGTGGTCCTGTGGTGTAATGTAAAATGAAATAATTATAACTGTGTGTTTATTTCAAACTCCCCAGTTTACTTTTTTTTTATCAGATAAATGTGCGTCACAGTTAAAAACTATTGAAATATTTAAAGCGTTTTAGATAAAACATTTTGAACCCCACAAACTTGTTTTAATTTAAAAAAAAAACTTTTTAGGCCTATCACCTTAACCTTTATGGTGGATATTACGTATGGATTTTATACGAGTCTTCTCAAGATGCCTGGTGGAAAAATTCAAGTGGCACGTCGTGTTCTAACACCGAACTATTTGTTGCCGTGGAAGGTTCATTTGTAATTGCTAGTTACGCGGCTACCCCCGAGAATGTCTCTTCTCTGTCAAACATGGTTTGTGGTTGATCGTATCTCTCTATATATATATATACATATATATGTGTGTGTGTGTGTGTGTG
>NW_013667066.1:263389-268690 GCF_000517525.1 Limulus polyphemus
AGGTACAAAATAAGCTAAATTTTATATGCTGTCTTACATCAGAGAAATAAAGTAAAGAAATCAGATGAAGGCACAAAAACAAGCTAAATTTTATATGCTGTCTTACATCAGAGAAATAAAGTAAAGAAATCAGATGAAGGTACAAAGACAAGCTAAATTTTATATGCTGTCTTAAGTCAGAGAAGTAAAGTAAAGAAATCTGATGAAGGTACAAAGACAAGCTAAATTTTATATGCTGTCTTAAGTCAGAGAAATAAAGTCAAGAAATCTCATGAAGGTATTTTTTTCCCTGCAATAAACCAGATTGTTATATTTGTAGGAAAAGTTATATTACATACACTAAATATATTACAGGCCTTACTGGGGAGAAAATATTCTTTTATGAATTCAGTTGTAATTCACTTAATGTTATTTATGTATCTTTTTTTAAAGCAACTATATCTTGGAGAAACAGAAAATATATGTTTGAGAACAAATTTACACAAATCTCATGTCAGAAATGTGAATAATGCCCATTACCTGTTAACAAACACATTAATAAATGTATTATGGAAACAAATATCATACTTTAGAAGAACCTTTTCTTCCAAATATTTCCATTTTGGTATTCTTGTGAAAAGAATGAGATTATTTTATGACAATTACTTAATTAATAAATTTAAAACCATATTAAATGTTACATAGTTTAACATACTGAGGTAGTTTAAAACATATATAATGCTTTAAAATAAATAAACGCGGGAAGATTTACTTTGTTAAGTAGGTCTTGTTCGAGAAAGCTTTACTGTGGGAACTGAAGAGTATCTTGGATGATACGAAACCGATATTTTATGCTTTTATTTATTTCTTTTAACAGTAATAAATAAAGAGTTTTTTTAATATTTTAATAACGATGAAACAATATATAATTGACTTTAATCACTTCCTACAGTAAAATATATTTGTTTTCTTGTATATGTGTGTGTGTACTAACTTGTTGTTCTTGTTCTTTTAGCGCAAAGCTACACAATGGGCTACTTGTGCTATGCCCACTTTGGGAGTCGAACCTGGAATTTTATAACTTTAAGCCATTAAAGTTGTTGTTGAAGCTCAAGGGACTTTTATCACCTTTAATCCAATTTGATTTTAGTTCATACTCGCGCATAGCCCAGTATTCAACCCACAAGGTTTTAATTCTGGGACAAGGGCATGGTAATCAAATGTTTTTTGTTAGGAAATGTGCTTTAAAAACCATGTTAGGAAATAGTATACCATTACCTTGAGGACGACGAACGGTGGTTAGAATAGCAGTCAAACAAATGTATCAGAATGTAGGATTGTACCTTCATTAGTGTACTTTTTGTAATTTGTTGTTTTTTTTCTAAACTCTTTCTAGGCACCAACCCTAGAGTTTGGTTATTACATAATTTCATCAGATTTTGCTTTAGAAAGGGAGTAATGTAGACCTTTAATAGATTTGTTTGTTTTTAATTATGCACAAAGCTACACAAGGGCTATCTGTGCTCTGCCCACCACAGGTATCGAACCCCGGTTTCTAGCGTTGTAAGTCCGCAGACATACCGCTGTGCCACTGGGGGGCCCTTTAATAGATAGAACATTTATAGTAAGTTGTATACATGTAAAATATTACTGTGCATTAAGACAGATTTGTCAAGCTAAGATTGATCAATGGAAACTAAACTTTGAAAAACCTATCCAACTTTTAACTCATTTTTACATTCATATAAACCTACGTGAACAAAAAAAATTCGAGTAAAATAGTTTTACGCAAAATTCAGTTATTTGTTCCTATTGACTTTGAATAAATTAATAAGTAATTTTGTGTACTATAAGTATCACTGATCTCTTTATCTTGCATCGCCAAGTGTTGACTAGTGGCTAGCGTGTCGAGCTGTGGAGCTCAGGTTTGAGGATCCACATCCTGTTTCAGCCAAAAAATAATCACCCTCCACATTTTAGGTAATGTGGATGTGTTATAAGAATTGCAGTCAAATCCTACTAATTAGTTTCAGAAGAGTAGGTCTCCAAGAGTTGGCGATGGATGGTGTTGACGAGCTACCTCTTGATCTATCACTTCAAAATTTTGGACACGTAGCGCAGATAACCGACGAGTAGACTTTGTGCGAAATCTAACAAGGAAACAACCTTTTTTTTATGTTCTTAACTGTTTTGATTATCGTGTAAAATTCTCTTTTTTTTGTGGCCATATAATGCTATGTCACATTGCTTGTTGTATCGGTCGCATCATGGCTTACTTAATTTGTTATTTTTCGTTTTACTTCCACATTCCAGCGTATTCAACTTCGATGACATTTTTTGTAGATGGTATCTCAATGAAAAAGTTTTCTTGAGGTAGAAATACTTTTGGTCAATCTTAGGCTAATTGATTGACTTAAGTACATTTTATCACAGACAACGCAAGGATTCCTGAACATGCTTGAAAAAGATCGTCATTTTGCGTCAGGTTTCGTCACTCAGGCTTACGATGCTGTGTGGGCAATAGCATTAGCACTGCAAGGCATGGAAGACACGTGGCGATCTGGGAAAAGTAGCCTAAGAAACATTACTTTAACGGACCCAAAATTTACCCAGAAGTTGTCTTATAACATCTTAAGTACCAAATTTATGGGTGTATCGGTAAGTCCAACTATCAAATTTAAGTATGTTTCGGTAAGTTCAAGTACCAAATTTAAGGGTGTTTCGGTAAGTTCGAGTATCAAATTTAAGTGTGTTTCGGTACGTTCAAGTACTAAATTTAAGGGTGTTTCGGTAAGCTCAAGTAGCAAATTTAAGTGTGTTTCGGTAAGCTCAAGTAGCAAATTTAAGTGTGTTTCGGTAAGCTCAAGTAGCAAATTTAAGTGTGTTTCGGTAAGCTCAAGTAGCAAATTTAAGTGTGTTTCGGTAAGTTCAAGTACTAAATTTAAGTGTGTTTCGGTAAGCACAAGTACCAAATTTATGGGTGTTTCAGTAAGCACAAGTACCAAAGTTATAGGCGTTTTTGGTAAGTTCAATTTATTTTATTTGAAGAAAATTAAAATACCTATGGAGCTTTTTAAATCAATATTATATAAAATTAATATTCTCAAAAAGGATCTTCTTTAATTTCAGGGTCCAATTTCCTTCAAAGGATCTGACAGGGTTGGTGTGACGGCTTTTTTTCAAATTCAAGGTATTAAATATAATTTGTGTTTATACGAGTAATTATTGCTAATTAAATATATAAAGGTCTATAATAAGTATATCAAAAAGCAGTTAAGCAAGAAGTAACGCATTGTAATTATATTACAAGCTGCTACAGATTCTAATTTGATCCGATCTACGATCGTACCAAAACATTTATGTATAAATGGATCTTCACCTGTTTTTTATTGATCTTGTTGGATGAAACCAATATAACAATGCCATGTCTATATAGTGTCAAATCAATACTTTTATCTTACTGGTTGTTCTCTACACATACCTAGTGAGAACGTATAATTACAGCTGTCACAAACTTTCGTGTTTTTAGACCTGCTACTCCGTTGCTCAAGCCTTTTTTTTATGAATGTTCTTTTTTAACTCCACTGTCAAACTTTTTGACGACTGCGGACACAAAAATGACAATAGTTCTGCTTAATTTATGTCTGAGCTTTCGCCACAAACTTTTGACACTTCTCAATACTCAAAAGTTTCAAGTGTTCAGATAATCTTAATATCATTACAATAATAGGGTTATTTCGAGTATCTTGTTAATTTAATAACGTCAGATCAGATATTTCATTAAATTCATATTTTTTCGTGCTTACTGTGCTTTTCACTTCTTTCTTTTGCGACTTAGTAGAGATCAATTTTGGTTATTTTCCAATCCTTCAAACTATCGTAAATTGTTTGTTTGAAAAGAGCTATCCGCACATGGCCGTCCCTGATTTTCAACTGAAAGACTTATAGGGAAGGCAAATAGTCAACAGCATGCTCCGCCAACTCTTTACTGATTGAATAGTGGGATTTGATCACCACTCTGATAACGCACTCACAAACTCAGAGCTTGGAGCACATTTTCTTGAGGCAAAGGGTCACGAACCATAAATCCTCGAATTTCTAGTTTAAGTCCAAGCATGTTAAACAGTAGGCCACGCCTGGCACACAAACCGTAATATCTGATCTTCTTCCCCTTACAAATAAAACATTAAACACGTGTTATGTCTAAGCTAGTATAGTTTAAAGTGTGATTGTTCAAGTATGACATATTTTGTTTGTTTTTTAAAGATCGTTAAATGTCGAAATTTTCACAAGAATCAAAAATGCTCGGTACGACTCAACTAGTAAGTAAAAACGTTTATTTGTTCTTGCGCGAAATGGAAGATCGTTCGCGTTAAGACACATTCTAATTTGTAATGCAGACAGATTCCTAGGGCTTCTGAGTGGAGAGTAATGATTTTGGGGAAATGTGGGCAGGTAACTAGGATGCGTAGTTCTGTTCCACGATAAGACGTCATCAATCAAATCTTCTTCAGAACAAAGCAATCTACTGTCGCCTAACTATACACACGTCTATGCACGTGAGCCATGCCATCAAAAGATATTTTTCTTTTCGTGCGATTGCAATTTGTTTTTAGTCCTGCACTGTTTTACTGGTAATGCCATTCACAATGTCATTCTCACTCCATATCGATTGCATTTTGTTTTTAGTCCTGCACTGTTTTACTGGTAATGCCATTCACTATGTCATTCTCACTCCATATCGATTGCATTTTGTTTTAGTCCTGCACTATTTTACTGGTAATGCCATTCACAATGTCATTCTCACTCCATATCGATTGCATTTTGTTAGTCCTGCACTGTTTTACTGGTAATGCCATTCACAATGTCATTCTCACTCCATATCGATTGCATTTTGTTTTTAGTCCTGCACTATTTTACTGGTAATGCCATTCACAATGTCATTCTCACTCCATATCGACTGCATTTTGTTTTTAGTCCTGCACTGTTTTACTGGTAATGCCATTCACAATGTCATTCTCACTCCATATCGACTGCATTTTGTTTTTAGTCCTGCACTGTTTTACTGGTAATGCCATTCACAATGTCATTCTCACTTCATATCTATATTTTCAAGTATTAAAATAAAGACAATAATTAAACACTTTTCGTTTCTAATGTCTGATTTAAGAATAGATATTCTAATTTGAAGACTTTAACGTCCACCATATCAGACTCTCGTCATCTTGAAACGTCTATAATGTACAGAGGGTTTCCCCCCCCCCAGTGGCACAGCGGTATATCTGCGGACTTACAACGCTAGAATCCGGGTTTCGATACCCG
>NW_013667066.1:269616-291048 GCF_000517525.1 Limulus polyphemus
CAGAGGTTTTTTATCATTCCCTTATAAAAACAATTTCCATATGATTAAGTAGTGATGTAAGAAGAGTGAGCTGTGGCGCCACGGGCGACATATTTGTTTCACGGCGAGTTTCCGACCATTCGACAGTGCATTGTCGCCACAAGTAGACTTATTCCTCTAAAAATATGTAACACTCCTTCAATAATATTCATATAACAAAACGACAAACAAGTGCAAAGCCCAGGATATACAACCACAAAAGTTCTATTAAAAGTATTACTTATTTCCCTTTCTCCAGTTCACACTAAATAACAGAAGATATTATGTTACTTGGTTTTTACTTCGAGACTAAATCTAAGAATTTACCAGTTGTCTTTCGTCACCATATTCAGAGAAACTACTGAAACTACAGCGATAAACCGTTGCTCCAAAATTAAAGGGAACATGTAGACTGAAACAACTGTTTTCGTCGGTTGTTGACAAAGTAAAATATATCGGATTCAAATAGATAGGAATTATGTCGTCCTTAAGATGATCAGTTGACGAAAGTATTATCTGATAGGTATATCTACCATCTGTTAGCTTCTGGAAATACTAAATGTCATGATTATTTCGTATATATATAACTCTCCATTCAATTTAAAATTTTGATACGTTAACGTTAAGTTGCGAACCGTTGCCATAACGTGTTCAAATGTGTGCGAGACAGCATCAACAATTGTTTTGTTATGAACGAACAAAAGAACATCTGATGCCGGCAACCTGTTGCCAGTAGCGACAAATAATCCACATCGAACCAGAACTGGTATTATCATATTCTCCGAAACAAACAGCAAATTCTAATAAAGTTAAACCTTCATATTCTGATTAGCAAAAACGTTTCTGAGTTGCATGGGCAAAGAATACTTTGAAAGGCACCTCTGATGCACGTACGTAAAAATTTGCCCATCTCTAAAGCAATGTTTCCAAATTATCGTGCTACAAACAAAGACGACAACAACAGAAACATATTTGAAAATAACTTTCCAAAAGTTTAAGTAGCCGTAATTAAAGATTCTAAACAAACACTACAAGAAAAAAAAACTGTTATTCGCTATATTAAATATTCCTTCTTGAAAGCCCCTCCCCCCCAGTGGGTCAGCGGTAAGTTTACGGATTTACAGTTCAAAAATCTGGGGTTCGATTCCACGTAATGAACAGAGCACAGATAGGCTATTGTGTAGCTGTACGCTAAAATTAAGGAACAAATAAAAAAAACCTTCATAAGTGAAAGATCTCTATAGAAACCAACTTGAAAGTAAAAAGATAAATAAGAAATATAGCGAAACAAGGATTAGATGTAAGATTAGGTTGAATCAAACATTTTAAAGTATCTTTGGATGGGATTATGTCCAACTTTATCGTCAACGGCGAGGACACCCTTACTTATGACTTCGTCACCTTCTCATTGAATTTTAGTTCTGTGGTGTACTGTAATTAAAAAATAACATGTACGTTAATTAATGAACTCAGTTCGGTATAACAAACTGACTAGAAATACGTAACGTTACAAATTTTTAGTTCTGTTGTGTACTGATTTGTAACGTTACGTATTTTTAGTCAGTTTATTATACCCAGGGTTTGTAGTCAGTACTGGTACCAGCGGTACTCGGCGTCCAGTACCGGTACTGGTTTATAGTATATTATATATTGAGAATAATATCTGTTATCACATGTTCCATCTTCAGAGTTTTAACCTAACGCCTCCTCAGGTTTTTCAGCTTTGCTTTTCACAGAATTATAAATGTTTGATATGGTAGTTTTGAGTTCATACTTCAATCGATAAGCGAATCTCGCTGTGAAAATCGGCAATAGCCTGAAATATGGGAAACTGATGGCTCCCATACTCTAGAAGAAAACGTGAATGTTCCTACGTGATCGACTGCACGTTAGGTAGGTGCGTGCGTGCGTGATTAACTCTTAGCATGCGGGCAGGTCAAACTGCGCATGTCACGACGCTTTAGTGAGTTCCATTCAAAATTTAATTAAACTACTTAATTATCATGATATACGAACAAACTTGACATCAAACCATAGATAATAAATTAAATTTTTATATTTAAATTTTAATTATGTAAGAAATTATCTAAAAACAACCACAAATTCCCATAGTGTGAGAATTTGGATATTTGTTTTTGAACTGTCTTCTCTTCTGGATTTTTTGTCTACCCCTAGAAAACTACGAAATATAATGTAAAATAGTCTCTATAATTTCGTCATAGATATTCTGAAGTTTCTATATTATTTTTATATTCTTCAATCTTATGGAGCTAAAGACCAATCAATAAAAATTCAGAAACCACTCTCCACGCCTACCTGTGACATGCTCTAATTTACAATTTGCTAATAGATTTTTCTGAGGCCAACTCCCATAAAATTTATAACCAATAGAAAGCCTAGATTTCAACTGATTCATTGCTCATAGTCGTCATACCACGTGGGCTTACAGATAATTGACAATTTGGTTTGATGTAAAAAATAATTTTCCCACGAGGACTCGCTGGGAAGAATAGTGAATTTCTAACTGCTCAAGTCACTTGATTAAGAGATACTCGAGTACCAGTACCGGCGACATGGTACTACCGGTACTGTTGCCAACCCTGATTATACCGAACTGAGTTCATTAACGTACATGATATGTTTTAATTATTTTAGTTCTGATCTTTAGTGAGCTTACTTTTGATCTAACATTTTTAATAAGAGGTGGAGCACTAATTTTAATCAATCTTTCTGAGCAATAGATTGGCTTTGATTTTCATAATTTTTTGTTATTTTTTTCTCAAGTTGATTGATCACGTTTTATCATAATCTGACATGAAAAAAAGAACCCGTTGGATTTATGCTCTGATGACTGCGACGTTTTCTCTTCGGATGATATAATTTTAATTTCTTGTTTTTTCTTAATAGAAAAACCTTTACAGCACTTTGTATTTTAAATTGTTTTCAGTAGCGATAAAGCTAGCACTGCTGCGTTATTCAAAATTATTTTTCATTGTTGCTATCTTGATTTAATGCGTCAGTTACTATTAATCCAATCAATGCAAAGTTTAACTACCCATGAAAAATTCTTGAGATATAGAAAAAGGTATATTTATAAAAATGGCTGTTTCATAAAAATTGAATTATTCGCAATAACAGATTGAAAAAAAAAGGCTTAAACCTTACGAACATATGTATCTTGAAATGACAGTTTTTATAAGTATAAAACACTTAAGAAATTTCTTTGTTATTTGATACGAACCTGAAAGTGTTTTTTATATTACTTCACTATTTTAGGTGGAGAACCCCGTCAGGTGGCATTGTTTTATCCAAACCGAACAAAGTTATCTTTTACCTGTTCAGAGTGCGTTCCAGTCGTATGGAAAGGTGAAAATCTGGTATATTTCCAATAGACATAGTTCTAATTACTATACATCACATTATATGTTATTTTACCGTAAGTATTTTTCATGCAGTTTAAGTTTCAATACACTTGCATTCCTTTTTATTGTAAGTAACCAAGTAATGTTAAATTACCACCCACCTCTTTTCTGATACAGTTCTACATACAAAGTACAATTTTGTATAAATTCAAAATTAGGCAAGTAGCTTTGAGTAATCTCTTAAAATATTCTTGGATTGGTCATGAGAACCAAACCCTCGCCTCCTCTTCTATCTTAGCAGGAGAACAAGGAGAAAACATAGAGACAGAGTAGCAGTGTCTACTTACTGTTCGCAATGGAACGTGTCATTTATTTCATCGTCTTTAAAACCTATAGACATTTATTGTAAATTCAACGTGAACTGTTGAAGTTTATCCTTTGACCTCGTGACCATCTTTTTCTGACAATATTATCCAAACATGTGATAAATAATTTCTGTCGAAGGAATGCTTTCAGTATGCGTTTGCACACAAAAAAAAATCTAGAAATATAGATTTCGAAAAATCAACGTTAATTTGGTTAATAGTTTGTTGAATTTTCACGCAAAGCTACACAAGGGATATCCACTCACAGCTGCCCATAATTTTGAACTCGTACACTAGAGGGAAGGCACTTGTCCAAAGCACCTATGTTAACTCTTACGCTACTCTTGCCTGACCGAAGAGTAGGGTATCAACGGCGCTCTTATAGCATACGTACGACCCCAAAACGCAGGGCGTGTTTTTAGTGACAAATGGACGCGACTCGTGAACAATCGGATTCATAATCTGGACATGCTATTCACAGAACTACGCTCAAACCGTGTGGTTACGTATTTGGTTTAGCAAAATGGCTCACTATTCCTAAAACAGGCTTCAACTCTTAGTCTAATAGCGTGTTTTGTTCTTTTGTTGTTGTTGTTTTTATTATAGGAAGTATTTTCGTCGCAGCTTGATTTGATTTGGTGTATAAAAAATGACATGCTTAAAGATTTTGGAGAAGGCTTCTTTAAGGTGACTTCGTTCCCTGGTACATATTGCTGACTTTCTTGTAGTTGACTCCACATTTTATTGTCTACAACTACGTCAAGAAAATGTAATGCGAAGAACAACTGCTTTACCATGATAAAATGAAAACTGAAGTTTCAGGCTAAAACAGCTTTCATTGTTCCAATCAGGTCGATGATAGACAATGTCATTCAGAGGAGATTTATATTTTCGTAGGTAATAGTTAATGTCATCCAGTGGTTGGTTTGTATGTCTTTATGTAATAGTTAATGTCATCCAGTGGTTGGTTTATATGTCTCTAGGTGATAGTTAATGTCATCCAGTGGTTGGTCTGTACGTCTCTAGGTGATAGTTAATGTCATCCAGCGGATGGTTTATATATCTCTAGGTGATAGTTAATGTCATCCAGTGGTTGGTTTGTATGTCCTTAAGTAATAGTTAATGTCATACAGCGGTTGGTTGATATGTCTCTAGGTGATAGATAATGTCATCCAGCGGTTGGTTTATATGTCTCTAGATGATAGATAATGTCATCCAGCGGTTGGTTTATATATCTCTAGGTGATGGATAATGTCATCCAGCGGTTGGTTTATATATCTCTAGGTGATGGATAATGTCATCCAGCGGATGGTTTATATATCTCTAGGTGATAGATAATGTCATCCAGCGGATGTTTTTATCTCTTGGTGACAGGGAATGTTATCCAAATGCGCAAAAGACAGCTTGGAGTGGATTTTGTATATATATACACACGCACACTTTTGTTTTTACATTTTTTAGCAAAATATTCGATGAAGCTGTCCCGTTTTCCAAGTAGATCTGGTACTCTCAATTTTGTAAGCAAACATGCTTCATATTACAATTTACACAACCCCGGGGAAAAGAAAGCCCGGATGCTCAAATTTAGTCACAATGTTAGAGAGCTTGAAACACACTTTCACTATTAAAGAGTAAACATAAAACTATACCAAGAACCAAGATGAAAAATGCATTCAATGTATTCTAGTTCACTAGAAAATGTTATATTTCAACGTGAAGCAAGTATTGTACGCATAATAGCGGTTTAAAATCATTCTTAAGGTTTTCTTTGATAGATTGTTTAAGCAGAGTATTCATGATGAAACTTTGTATAATGGACGACAACTGCCTATTGCAGAGGACCTGAAGACGAAAGGCGAAAGACTTTCGAAACGTCGTCCTCTACTCTTGTGTCTCTACAACAGGCGGTTGTCGTCCATTCTTCAAAGTTTCATTAATTCTTAAGGTTATTTTTAGAAATGTTTAACAATTTCCTTAACGTTATTTTTTTCTTAAAATGAATCCCTTGATTGGTTGTGAACAATAATACTAGAGGTCACTGGGCAGTGAAGTAACCACCTTATGCAAACATATTTAACTCAGGAAGTTTAACAGACATAAAGGAAGATTATTTTTGATTTATGCGTTTTCTTTTTACATAGAAGCCCTCAGTAGGACTAAAACTTCTATACGCTCGAAGAAGAAACAAAAGAAGAAACGGATAAGTTATTCCTTTAATTAACATAAATGAATTAAAGTCTCTAAATTATCGGGAGTTGTGAAATGCTGATGATGACTGAGCTTTTGAAATTATGTAGAAAGAGTTAGTTGTCTAATGATGTGAACGGACTCGGAAACTTGGAATCAGACAACAAAAATAAGGTGTTTTATTCAAATGGTCTTTAAAAAAAATTAAAAAAATATTAAATATATAAAACCTGCAATTTTAATAGTTAAAGATATTTCCTTCCAAAATCGTAAAAAACGTCATATTATTAAGTACAACAACCGACGAAGAATTACTTAGATTTAAGAGAGAAAAAAAGTGTAATTGGAAATGTCAAAGAAATGGTTCTAACCTAAATCGTGCATTTAATACTTGGATTTATATTAAGTCAATTTATACGTCGGAGAAGAAAGTTTCTATAGATTAAAAGACTACATAATGGCTACCTGTTTGTCTTAGGAAGCACGAAGAAGGGTTAACACAGTAATTATTTTAAAAAGACTGAAATACAAAGGAAGATAAACTAAGTAGAACACAGCAAGTGAAAGTACTAATTATGTCAAAAGCACCTTCTTTACGATATTTAATTCAGCGACGTTAACTTCATACACTTAATGACATTGTTACTCATCAATTTTACTTGTTTCCTACTTAACTAGTAAATATTTTTATAAATGATACCTGCCGAAACAAGCAAAAACACCTCAATTTGTCCACAACGCAAGTTCCAGCAGCTAAACGTACTATTTGAACATCCCACGTTGAGAGTCTTTTTCAGTTTCTAGGATTATGTATTAATGATATCTCAAAATCATTTAATTTATAAAAGCTTATTTTTTTATTACAATTATTATTATTATGCATTTGTGTTATCTAATGGGATAATTTTTCAAATACACAAATACAATGGGCGCTGATTCGAAAATATCAGCGTTTGCGAAACGTTCGTGTTGGTATCAAACCACACAGGAAAAGAAGAACGTATTATTGTAAAAAAAAACGTTCAGTTCAAAATTTTCAAACGTTCGATCTTTCTTTATGAATAATAAGCCCACCCCCCCCCCCGAGTGGCACAGCGGTATGTCTGCGGACTTACAACGCTAGAAACCGGGTTTCGATACCCGTGATGGGCAGAGCAGAGATAGCCCATTGTGTAGCTTTGAGCATAATTTAAAACAAACAAATAAACAATAAGTAAGTGAATTTCTTTACTTTGGGTCAAAGGTTTTTACAAACACAGGTACAAGACGAGCCGAAGTCCTACTTTGTAAAAAACAAAACAAAAACCAACATGGAGATATCCTTTACCCGAATATTTGAAATATTTTAAAGATTAAACAACTAAGCTTTATATATAAATTATTTTAGAAATAACTATTCTTTAGAAGTTAACATTTAATTTTATTGTAAAAAAACAACAGCAACGAAATGTACCCTTTATTTGAAACATTTAACTCTCTTGTAAATGTTATATCCTACAGCTGGTGATGTACCCGTTGCACAGCGCACTCTCATTCGTCGTATAGCCACTATACACAAAGGTGCATTTGTCGTCATGACAACGCTGGCAGTAATTGGTATGACCCTCGCCATCTTGTTCCTCGTGTTCAACATTTACTTTCGTCATCTGAAGTAAGGCATTCGGTTCCTTTCATTTTTACCCTAAAGACTAACAGGCTAACAGTTACGTAATTGCAAATGTTTTTTTTTCGTCATTGTTGTTGTTTATAGGAGGGGAGATGGAGTGTATGATTCGTTGATGTCCTTCACTTCAAAGTGTGCTTTGCTATATAATCATCTATGTCGAATAAATCAAGAAATAAATTGTAAGCTAGGCCTTTTTCATTTATTTTCATTATCACAACAATTCTAGAACAATATTCTACTGAAACTTCAAAATGTATTTGATATATGTTTTACTCAGTGTTATGTCCTTACCATTTGTTCAGTTTTGTGTTGTTTTTTTCTCGTTCGATAATAACCAAATTCTTTCAGGTACATTAAGCTGTCTAGTCCAAAGTTAAACAACATGGCGGTCATTGGTTGTCTTCTAGTCTACGTGGCAATAATCCTGCTTGGTCTTGATTATGGCACATTGACAACTGAAAGTCATTTCTCTTACATATGTTCGGTAAGTGTTATCATTATAAACAGATAGTTGTACATTATAAGTGTATAGCTAAGTATGTACGAGAATATAATAATTTAAATCATTTTGGCAGACGTTAGTAAACGTCCATATCTTTGTTTATAGTAAATGTTTGGTTGGTTTGAAGTTAAGCACAAAGCTATACAATGGGCTATCTGTGCTCTGCCCACCACGGGTATCGAAACCCGGTTTCTAGCGTTGTAATTCTGCAGACATACCGCTGTTCCACTGGGGGGGGGGGGCTATGGTAAGTGGTATATAGTTCTGATGGTAACATCTAATCAATTAATTAATTAATCAAAAAAAGAAAGTTTTTATCCGATATTTGTCATGTTTACCTGTACGTTTCCTTTATGATACTTTCTATAAAAAATAGTATGAAAATTATTTCTTAACTTTTTGTTTATTTGTAAGTTAAGCCCAAAGCTACACAGCGGGCTATCTGTGCTATGCCCACCACGGGTATCGAAACCAGATTTTTAACGCTGTAAGTCCACAGACGTACCGCTGAGTCACTGGGGGTGGGGGCTCTTTTCTTAATACTTTGTATCATTAAACTAATGAAGATCAAATCCTTCTTCGTGTTTTCGCATGGTACTAATGTGTTTTAATGCAAACTAAAACTATAAAAGAACATAATTACGGAGTACAACTCCTTCAAGGACTGATATTAATCACAGAGTAGGTCGTACGATGGAGCCTCGAATCTTAGCGTTATACGTCTACCACTGAGCCAGCGGTGGACAGATGTGAATGGTAAACTTGCACAGAGATTTCAATATTTTCATGTTGAACTTTTATTTTTTTAACTGGTAAACACTGTAAACCTGACTGTGCTCTGTTGTCCCAGTTTGAAGTGGACTGGGCCTGGTCAAGTGGTTAGTGTGTCGAGATGTAAGTCATAAAGGTCAAGGTTCAAAGCTTGATGTCGTCGAGCATGCTCCTCACTTTCAGTTGTGAGCGTGCTGTAAATTTGACAATTAATCCCGTTATTCAGTAAAAGGAAGCAAAGAAGTTGTATGTGGCTGACTGGCTTTCATCTGAGTAATAATTCAAAATTAGGAACGATTCTAGCTGATCCTAGGATTCTCTGACGTAGCGGTTCAGTCCACGCGCTCATAAGATGCCGTTCAGGTTGTAAGTACTAATATTTAATTTGAAAACCACGTAAAATAGGAAACTTAATAAACATTTCTCGAAACACCTCTTGCTAATAGTGTAACAAGAAGTAAGTATTAAATTGGAATTAAAACAACTCTTGCTAATAGTGTAACAAGAAGTAAGTATTAAATTGGAATTAAAACAACTCTTGCTAATAGTGTAACATGAAGTAAGTACTAAATTGGAATTAAAACACCTCTTGCCAATAGTGCAACATGAAGTAAGTACTAAATTGGAATTAAAACGCCTCTTGCCAATAGTGCAACATGAAGTAAGTACTAAATTGGAATTAAAACGCCTCTTGCTAATAGTGTAACATGAAGTAAGTATTAAATTGGAATTAAAACGCCTCTTGCCAATAGTGCAACATGAAGTAAGTACTAAATTGAAATTAAAACACCTCTTGCCAATAGTGCAACATGAAGTAACTATTAAATTGGAATCAAAACATTTTTTGCCAATAGTGCAACATGAAGTAACTATTAA
The DNA here is from genome assembly GCF_000517525.1 of Limulus polyphemus. Lineage (NCBI taxonomy): Eukaryota > Metazoa > Arthropoda > Merostomata > Xiphosura > Limulidae > Limulus > Limulus polyphemus. The sequence continues at coordinate 279,364 of NW_013667066.1, forward strand.
ATTGGAATTAAAACACCTCTTGCTAATAGTGCAACATGAAGTAAGTACTAAACTGGAATTAAAACACCTCTTGACAATAGGGCAACATGAAGTAACTATTAACTTGGAATTAAAACGCCTCTTGCCAATAGTGCAACATGAAGTAAGTACTAAATTGGAATTAAAACACCTCTTACTATAGTGCAACATGAAGTAAGTACTAAACTGGAATTAAAACGACCTCTTGCCAGTAGGGCAACATGAAGTAACTATTAACTTGGAATTAAAACACCTCTTACTATAGTGCAACATGAAGTAAGTACTAAATTGGAATTAAAACGCCTCTTGCCAGCAGTGCAACATGAAGTAAGTACTAAATTGGAATTAAATGACAATTCTTTCCGATCCGGTTGTTTGTAAATTTATGTGTGAAAAGAGTGGTGCCGTGTTCATCCATCTTTATAGTTAAGTCAGTTGTATCAAATAAACTATATTTCATTTGTTAAAAACACTGAAGAACACAGAGAACGTTTTTTTTTTTTTCAATTGTCAAAAGAATTACGTTGTTGCAGTGCATTGTAATGTGATGGTGCCATTGTTGGTTAACGCTAAGAATATTCTTAAAAACCTTGTTATTGATTTTGTTTCATATGGGCGAAATATGATTAATGTTTGGAACTGGTTCTATCTTCATGTTAGCGATAATAAAGCTGCATTGTTTAGACGCTTGTATTTCCCCATCAGCAATATATCCTCACATTCCATGTTTGGAACTGGTTCTATCTTCATGTTAGCCATAATAAAGTTGCATTGTTTAGACGCTTGTATTTCCCCATAAGCGATATATCCAGACGTTCCGTGTTTTGAAGTCGGTTCTATATTCATGTTAGCGTCATAATTTCGAGTTCTACCTTCAGTAGACGCTTTTGTTTTACATTTAAAACAGGTCTTCTCACAACATGTTTTGTAACGTCGTGGTGCAAACTGTTCAGGATTAATTTGCTTTCCTTTTGTTCATTGTTATTTATAATGAAACACACCAAGTAGCATTCAGTCTTTTGCGCGTTTATATTGTATCAAGAAAACTAATTTCTAAATGTATGACGTTTTAAACACTTATCGGAGGCCTGAATGGGCCTGCTCCTTTAACACGATGTTTCATCAACTTTTAAACAGATAATCTTCCTTTTACGTGTTATACAAGTTTTCCAGGAAAGGTTGTAGACATTTTAAAATATAATGAATTTCAAACGATAAAACATAAAGATGTGTGGTGAAGTACATATTAGCCTAAAACTCTCGAGTTTTATTTCATCTTGGAAGTGTTGAGCTCTCTAGCGGCTCATCTGAAGCCTTATAACGTTAAACACCTGTTTTCGATACCCTGGTAAGGACATCACAGATAGCCTATAGATAGCACGTTTCGATCTAAACCAAGATTTAAGGTCTTATCAACAGATAGCATCAAAGTGGTAACTGTTCAGCAAAAATCAAAGAACATTTTTGTTAAATGGAATATAAGCCTTCTATTCTAGTTCACAGCCAATTTCAAAAAATCTATAGACACCATCGAACGATACAAATAAGCTGTATGGCATAGACAGTCCAATGACACAGGATCTGTGTATCCTAAGAAAAGCAAGGGGTGGCTTTAAGGAAATAAAGACACGGTAATCTCAGAAACTGAATAGATGGACTCGGGTACCTGGACATGTTGGAGTGTCTATTTCTTTACGCAGTTGAAGTCAACAGTTTTTCTTACAGCACTTCGAGGCATTCTTATTAACAATGAAAATCTGTTACAAAACTGACCTCTGAACTACGACAATAGATGCTTGTTAGAGTCCTCTCGGACTGTTGAGCCTTTACTCTAGGCTCTTCGCTATTAAACTCGTACACTTCTGGACTTTTGGCTGTGACGATACTTTATGTCTGCGGGTTAAGCTCCACGCCTTACTACATATACCGATCCCAAGGGTGGTATCAGGGAAACAGTCAAAGCAATTCCAAAACGCGTCTTGTCTTTATGGTTGACAAAAGGCGAAGTTGCCTTCAGAAGTGCAAAGAGGTCGAATGAAGGGAATATAAAAACTAAGTCTATGTAGAACAGAATGCACTCTGCCACACGGTTTTAACTTCCACTATTTTAAAGACATTGTGTGTGATAACGCGAAAAAGCATTTCTAGACACCTGGCACTCAAGAGGTGGTCGTTTCCTACACTTAAATAGTGTAAAAATGATAATGATGATTCGGGAACTTAGTTCACATACTTAATAGATCTCCTTAAAACAACATACACTCACAATGACTAATTTATTTCACAGTCCCTTGATGTCTTTGCTACACACGCTCAGAAAGTTTGTTTATTTTAGTGTAAAGATACACGATGGGCTATAAACGATCTGTCCGCCACCTAGAATCGAACCCCGGATTTCAGCATTGTAAGTTCGTAAGCCTATCACTGACCCAGTGGGTAACATAATGAGAAGTATACATTACTAGAAAATAAAATTAACAAAATTATTTTGATTCTTCCTGGTGATAAGTAAGTGTGAAGCTTCAAACAACAAAAATATAACCATCTATATAATAAATTTCAAGGGCAACTTTTTACTTTGTTAAATATAATTAGTATCCAGTAATTTATAAATCAGAAATGAGATCATAACATTGAAAGTTCTATTTAATCATAATTTTTTCCGCAGTTTTACATAATACTGAAGTGGTTATCGTTTGTTTTTTTCAGGCACAGAGTATTACATTTTGTCTTTCATATGTTTTTTGTTTTGTTTTTTATGTGTGTGTGTTTTTATATATATATTAGGCTCGAGCGTTTCTTCTGTCAGGGGGATTTTCCCTCGCTTTTGGTGCCATGTTCATTAAGACCCATCGTGTACATCAAATATTCATGCGTGCTAATACAGGTTTGATCAAGAGCAAGGTAAGAATGACCTTCAGTTATGATTACGTTTTTAAATATTTCACAAGACCTACGCTTCGAATAGTCGCTCGTTTATTGTTTCGTTTAGACACGTATATAGAACACGAACTTTGCGCATATCATGAACCGTTTGTACTATGATACAAATATACTTCATTTATAGCTTCGAGCTCAGTTAGACATTGCGAAGTTATAATGTCTATAAAACTAAACTGATTTACAATATATATATATATAAATAAATGTTGTTTCTCATTTATTCATTTGTAATTAATCTCGAAAATTCAAACAAAGAAACTTGATATTTTTGTGTATTTAAATAAATGATTAGTTATAGTTGAATATAAAACCATAGTTAGATAGATAGATATTTTTATCATTAAATACATTTCATCTACAATTAAATGTTCTTCCTAAATAATGTCAAATGAAGTGTTTTAAACGTAAAATAGTTTGTCTTCAGGTTAGATAGGGAAAGATACAATGTGTGTTATAAAAGTTACACGGACGGCCTTTGAAATTACTGCCTTTCAATTAGTTCTTGTATCGTTGGTTTACATACCCTTCTAAATTAGGTTGCTACATCCACAAGCGAGAAACTTCACAGCTTTCCAGATAAATAATATTTTCCCCAACTTGAAAGAAGAGGAATTTTCTTTCCTAAAACTTTTAAAATGAATTTGAGTCTGTGATTAATTTTACGTGTTTTTGTATTTTAAAGTTAGTAACGCTTCATTTCTTGTTCAGTAAGAACAAAGACAGATCAGATATTGAAACTCCTGACAATCGATTTGTATGACAAATGCTGTGTTTTTAGAAGAACGATCTCTCAAAAGAGACGACTGGTTTGGGGGAAATTTCCTTCACTTTTATAAACAGAGTTTCAGGCAAAAACATACAAGTATGATACGGCGGACCCTACCGGCAGTGAAAAAAAAATCGTAATATAAGAGCCGTTTATTTCAATAAAACTGATAAGGCTTCGTTAACAGTATTATTGTAGCAATAAAATAAATTAAGTTCCATGATGATGAAACTCTTTAGTTGAAATGTTTGTCTTTTCTTTGCTTGCTGCGTCCGAAACTTCAACTTTCAAAAAGAATTTAAGATGTGGAAATAAATGACTATATAAAATGGATAAAAAAAACATTAATTTTCTATGTATGTTACGTGAAAGGTCCCAGTAGTAATTAGTGGAATTAGATGCAGTGTCGATGGTATAGTTGGTTAAATGTTTTATGTTATCATGTAGGGACTCTGTGACCAACAAAATAATGAACCCTCAGGTTTCAGGTGCAATATAGTTTTAACATTATGTTTAAAAAGCTGGTTAGGTCCATGAAATATAACGGTACTTCCAGGGTTAATAAATTCTGTTATCAGAAATGTGATGTTTACGTATTTAATCAACGTGTCTCAGGAAAGTAATAGGAAAGCATACGACAGGTGATACAGTGGGAGTGTTTCAACCACCAAACACGTAACTATCATTCTTTTAAAGAACGTTTTAGGTAATTTGTTGCCATGGTTAATAGCTTAATATGGACTGGTCCTGCCTTCTGTCTGCGTTAAGTTCTTCAGAGTCCGAAACTTCATCTCTAAAACCAGACAGAAGGCAGAAGTAGTCCTTTAAAAACTGTTCAAGATTTGATGATTATTTCTTGGAACTGCTAACTACATTGTGCTGAGTACTTTCTTGGTGATTGTGCTATATGTAATAACCCTATAGTCTATAGACATCATTAAATGCAAAATAACGGAATTACGGGTAACATTACCACACTTAATAAAGCGATGATGTCAATATGAGTGATGAAACAATGGCAAAAATACATTATTGACATAAGCAACCGTGTATACTATTGATCATTATACTTCAGTGAAATGTGATCATTTGGAATAGTGATATTGATTGTTTGCTAATGTACATAGATGAGTCTCTTGTGGTTATAATGGCTAACCACACAATATCTCCACAGTAAACAACTGCGTTAAGTCGAGCCCATTCTCTTTCTACCTTTTATTCTACAAGTTAATCCAATGTTGGCTACCACGTAAAATTGTGATAATTCTTATTTAATTTTAATCAGATTAAAATCAGGGTATATAGGTGAAGAATTCATAGATGGGGTACACAAACTGACAGGCTACCATCAAGTTTTGGTGATATAAATCCAATGTGACCCTCACAGGAAAGATCTAAGTGTAGGACAGCTATCTTTTGGGTCACCCTGTATGTTAGACTTTTCTTTAACAATCTGAAAAGAGCAAGTTTTTTGTTTGTTTTTTTTTTGCAAATTACTGATATTCGATACCTGCTAAAATATGCTGTCTACAGTAGCATCTGACTGATAATTTTGAGACCAGTTAATTAATTTCTTTGTTTCTTTGTAATTAAGCACAAAGCTACACAATGGGCTATCTGTGAACTGCCCTTCACGGGTATCGAAACCCGGATTCTAGCGGGGTAAGTCCGCAGACATAACGCTGTGCAACTGGGGGGCAGTTAATTAATACTGAAAACAACTATCTACTAGGAATAATTACGCGACAAAACTTGATAGGTTGATTTTTTTAAGCTGCATCATATTTGATGCCGTAAATATTAAAGTCAAATTTTGATTATTTTGTTCAGAAAAGCCATTTAAAATAACTGAGTTAAATTGCTTTGAGAAAACAGCAGCCTATCTTGTACAACCTATTATGACCCAAACTAAACTTATAATTAAGGCTATATTATGACTCAAACTAAACTTATCATTAAGATTATATTATGACCCAAACTAAACTTATAATTAAGATTATATTATGACCCAAACTACACTTATAATTAAGGCTATATTATGACCCAAACTTAACTTATAACTAAGGCTATATTATGACCCAGTTTACTGTAAAGATTTAAGTGTGTTTGGTATCTCATGCATTTGGAACCTGAGAGACATATTTTAAGGAAACTTTCTGCTCTTTTTATAAACATACCTAAGAACAAGCATATACTACAGTATAATCTGTAGAGCAGGTATTAAAACAAGTTAATTTTATGATGCCGTGGTGTATTTGCATAGCCCGCATAAACTATATGCAATTCTCTGGTTTGGATTACGGCCGAAGAAATCGTTCTTTATTTACTTAGTTTCATAAAACTATATACAGTTCTTTAGATGGCAGCACAGTTGAAAATATTATGTTCTTTATTTACCTAGTTTGATAAAACTATATGCAGTTCTTTAGATGGCAGTATAGTTGAAAATATCGTGTTCTTTATTTACCTAGTTTGATAAAACTATATGCAGTTTTTTAGTTGAGGGCACGGCTGAAAACATCGTGTTCGTGATTTACCTATAACATACTATAACTACATACAGTTCTTCAGTTTTGTTTAGGGCCTAAAATATCGTTCTTGATTTATCTAGTATAAATAAACTATATGCAGTTTGTTAGCTGGAATCACTCTCGAAAATATCGTTGAAGGTTTTCTGGGTTTGAGTAAGCTATATGTGGTTTATTAACATCTTGGCAAATGATTGTAGGTTTTCTTGTTTTGAGTAAGCTATATGTGGTTTATTAACATCTTGGCAAATGATTGTAGGTTTTCTTGGTTTGAGTAAGCTATATGTGGTTTATTAACATCTTGGCAAATCATTGTAGGTTTTCTTGGTTTGAGTAAGCTATATGTGGTTTATTAACATCTTGGCAAATCGTTGTAGGTTTTCTGGGTTTGAGTAAGCTATATGTGGTTTATTAACATCTTGATATTTTTATTCTATTTCAAATGATGATTACTTTTACATTTATTTCTAATATGTTCTCACATCAACAGATCACATCTGGGTATGTTCAGGTTCGTAGTAAATTTGTACGTTTTTATCCATATGGGTTTCTCTAGGTTTTATGTTACTTATCCGAGTGTAATATTACTCTGTATTCGTTCAGCTTTTGCAAGACCAGCAGCTCATTGGAATGGTGTGTGTTCTGGTTTTAGTCGATATTTTTCTGGTAACTTTGTGGGTGACTGTCGATCCAATGGAACGTCATTTGCAGAATTTGACACTTCAGGTAAATCCGTTATTCCTATTCTTTATCAAACTCTGTTATAAGTTTTAAACTATCAAATAAGATAGAAATAACAAAAACTGTGATAATCTAATTTTTCTTAAGTTTGAGGAATAGTTATGATACGTCTTTTTTTTTTCAAGAATTTAGAAAATTTTCAAACGCAATGAAAATCAGCAAATGAAAGATTTTAGTTTTCACGTGTATTTGTTCACTAATCTTAAAAATGCAGTCAGTAATTGATGTAATGTATGGAAATAACTGATGTATTACTGAAATTCTTAAATATTTTCAAATAGTACGCGTTACACATTTTGTTAAAGTTTTTTAAGGCATGCAGTGTATTAAAGCATCTTCAACTCGGTTGTTCTGTAACATAACAATTCACCATTCGTATATAGTGTGAGTATTTATGAGTTAAGTCACTTATCAATAGCTAATGACTCCGGTTTAAGAAATGATCAACCATCTCTAGTTCAACTGCTTCAACAATAGTTAGGGAGTTAATGAGATAAACTTTTTTTTTCTTGAATACCCTCTTTTTTCTTACTTACATAAGTGGGAAAATAACGTTAAGTTTTAGTTTTAAACTTTAGTTTTACAAGCTTGAACGTAAAGCAGTGGTTCTCAACCTTTGCTCCACCAAGGACCCCTTTTATTATCATTTTTTCCCCCACAGACCCCATGTTTTTGAAAGATTCCGCCTACCCAACAAACTGTTTTTATTAACTAATAATTAACTCGTTCTCCCACTTTTCACTATCAAATAAAAGACATATATAACTGAGTGTGCAATTAAAAAGAATAACAGTATTAAAAACTTACTTGTTTAATGAGATAGTATTACCTACGCGGACCCCAGGTTTGGAACCACTGACGTAAATCATATATATAGATTATAATCATTAACAATGTTTCAAAAATAATGTTTTATTTATACATTTGGAGAAGTGGTAACTTTAAAAAAATTTCATAAATCATTACTGATACTTATACATATATATATTTATACTTCAAATTTTGAATCACAAATTAACTGAGCATTTTAAGGGCAATATTAGGCCTTTGCAATCTAACTGGAATAGTATCAGGCCAATCCGCGAGGTGGGGCGAATTATGTTTACAGAATGGAGATCTTTGCTGGAATAGTTTCTTTCAAATATATATTTCTTTACAAAAGAGAGTTTGAAGGTGTTGAACCTGAGATACATATTTTCAAATCCAATATAAATAAAGACTCACGGTGGTGAATCAAAGACAACTCAGAACATCATAGATTTAATCTGATTGTTTCTATTCAACAGTTTAATTTTATAGATAAATTTTGTTACCCTCGATCCAGATGATACGATTGAAAAACATGTTCTATCCTGCTTGATGTGAATAGTTAATTAAATAATTATAAACGAAAGTTAGACAGAATAAAAGATTTATATCAACTCGCGAACTAATCAAGAACTCTGTGTTGAAAAAGTAAAATGGAAGGGAGCATAGAACCTCTCCTCTGAGTGGATGACTTCACTATATAACATACTGTTTTTTTTTTCTGTGTGTCTGTGTTTCTTATAGTTCAGTTTGGTGGAAAGAAATGTTGAAGTTATTCCACAGCGTGAAACGTGTCATTCTGTGCACATGACAAAATGGCTTGGTGTGCTTTATATTTACAAAGGATTGATGTTAGCTGTCGGTTGCTACATGGCCTGGGAGACACGGGACGTGCAGATTCCGGCGCTCAACGATTCCCAGTACATTGGAATGAGTGTCTATAACGTCGTGATAACTAGTGTACTCGTGGTGGCCCTGGCAAATATCATATCTACAGAGCATTACACCTTAACGTACATCCTAGTAACGAGTATGATCTTCCTATCGACCACGGCTACGTTATTGTTGTTGTTTTTACCCAAGGTGAGCTTATATAGAACAACAGTACTTAGACATCAACATAAAACAACCGTACTTTTGGCATCAATATACAACAACCGTACTTTAGGCTTCAATATACAACAACCGTACTTTAGACATCAACATAAAACAACCGTACTTTAGGCATCAACATACAACAACCGTACTTTAGGCATCAACATACAACAACCGTATGTTAGACATCAATATACAACAACCGTACTTTAGGCATCATTATACAACAACCGTACTTTAGGCATCAACATATAACAACCGTACTTTAGGCATCAACATACAACAACCGTACTTTAGGCATCAACATACGAAGATTCCCTTTAATTTGTTTACCTAGCTAATAATGTGCAATTCTAAACTGTACATTGTGTTTATAAAACAGAGGAATGCATGGTGAAAACACAGGAATGCACTAGGCGTCACATTTATATGACCCTTAAAATTCACGATTCTGATGCTTAAAATAATCACAAATTGAAACTGTTTTGCCAAACCTTAAATAAGTATTTGATCTGAATAAATATATTCACTTAAACTTTTCTATGAAGTGGGCGAAAGTAAACTTGCCACTCAAAGAATACGACCCTTTTATTTTGAAATATACGTATTAGTTCAAAAATTATAAAAGCAGTATGCCTATTTTATTCTTCTGTATTTCTCAAAATGTATCTGTTAATATACGATGCCAAACAAATACGTTATTTTTGTCACCATAATGTTCGTTATCTGTTTATTAGACACTAACAAATACGTTATTTTTGTCACCATAATGATCGTTATCTGTTTATTAGACACTAACAAATACGTTATTTTTGTCACCATAATGTTCGTTATCTGTTTATTAGACGCTAACAAATACGTTATTTTTGTCACCATAATGTTCGTTATCTGTTTATTAGACACTAACAAATACGTTATTTTTGTCACCATAATGTTCGTTATCTGTTTATTAGACACTAACAAATACGACATGAGTAATCACATCTTTGAAGCATTAGTTTTAAAATATTTGGGTTAATCTCACAAAGACGGCGTTTATATCTTCTCTATAATTAAGTTTACTGTTGACAAAATAACACATTCAGAATAATTAAGAAAATCGTGTGAAGCTAGGCTTAGAAATCTCGACCTTTAATAACAATAGCCTGATTTCGATACCAGTACAATCAGAAAAGCTTTAATAGTTTAGTCTTTACCAATTTATATGGAGAAATACAGTATGTATTTGAAAGGCTTGACTTGTCTCAATCCATTATTCTCGGTTAAACCAATTTCGGGAAATACCATTGATTACTAACCCTATTACATGTCAAAACAACCCTGACCAACCACTTGTTTAAAAGTTATAGATTTTATTAAATGTTGACTGTATTTAAATGTTTTTAAAATGACAGACTTCAAGACGTTTTGAAGTAATTTAATTATGACACAAAGAATTATAATATCCACTAACCCTACGGATCGCATACAGACTCATCTTGTTTGTATTTAATTAACTATGTTTGATGTGGTCATTGTGTGAAATAAAAGCTAGTATTTTCATATCAGAGATGATGCAGAACTTGTGCATCATTTTATTAATATTTATGTTTTTGCTATTTAAATCTTGTGACTATCCTGATCAATTATTTGTTTTATATTTGAGGAATCGTAGTGCTGACATTCCCTTAAATTTGATAGAATATTCTTAACAGTATGTAGTTTGGTAACATTTTGTTTTTGTTATCCCGAACCTCATTTATTCAGTTCTAATTGTTCTGTTGCCTCGCAATCGTAGGACTTTTCGCTCGAAATTTCCGAAAGTTGTAATTCAATGGATAGAACGCTAAACCAATAAATACATCAAGGCTTTAAATTTCTATACATGGCGTGATCGAAGATTTAGAATAAGCAGCTTAAACTAACAACATTTTTTACTTGAAATGACAGTGTTGCGTCTAATTTTTGGTTTGCGTAAATCAAGCTTTTATCGATTTTTATAAAGCTAAAATTACTACACTTACACTGCAGTGTTCCGAGCACATAACGGGCATTATGTCCAGGTTATAGTCATAACACTAGCTTTAAAGCAAAAGGCCTCTTTTCAATTTCAATTTGCTGATGCCGAGTTTGAAGAGCACGCTACCCGGCATCTAATTTATTGGGTTACATGCTAACTTACCTACTAATGAGACTTCGCTCCTAATTAGGAGTATCAATTAAAAAAAAAAGTATACTAATGACGATACAGTATTGCTTGTAACAAGCGGAGAACGTAAACTGCTTTGTTCGAAAATTTTGTTCCTGTTCGTTTGCAGTTAAGCACAAAGATGCACAATGAGCTCTGCTCATCGCAATGATCGAATTCCAAATGTTAACGTTATAAGCCCTGAAACTTACTATTTTTCCTGTATTTGGAATCCCAGAAACGCATATTTATTGAATAAAAACAACACTAGTGAACACAAGCAACGTTTTATTTCTCAGAGTTTCACGACGTACATAATCCAACTTAAATAATTAACTATAGGTCTAAGGACTTACAAAGCTCAAATCCGGAGTTCGATTCCCTGCGGTAGATACAGCAGATAGCCCAATGTGACTTTGCTCTAAAACAAAGTTAACTACAGATACTCGTGAATACAGTAAACAGTCTGAAAATATTCAGTATCATTCTAAACTTCTTAATTGAAAGAAAGATTTCAGCGACAGGCATTGAAAAACCCTAGAGTGAGTCAGCCTGGAGCTTTGTACTTCTTAAGTGATAACAGAGGTCGCTTTATTTTAGATGATATTAATCATGTTTTT
>NW_013667066.1:291629-296965 GCF_000517525.1 Limulus polyphemus
ATCATGTTTTTGTAACTGATATTATCCTTTTAACGTTTATCACCTTTAATCATTGTTGTATTTTTATAGTTAACTGCTAAATAAAGATAACGAACAATCTAAAACGTTCGGTATTAAAATACTTTGAGTTTGTTTTTTATCTTCTTATCAAATTATGTTTTCCTGCATATGAACCAGGTGTAAACTTTAGTTCTTACCAAAAATATTTAATGGGTTTTAGTAATTTAAACATAAATATTTTTTGCTATAATTATTATTATTATTATATGAATATTTTTATTTATCTAAAACAGGTTCACAATATCGCCAGAAATCCAAAAGGCGATGCCATAGTGGCGTCCTCTGGTGTCACGGTGGAAAGTAACACTAGACGTTTCGTTATTGACGAGCAAAGGGAAATTTATTACCGAGCAGAAGTTCAAAATCGAGTATATAAAAGAGAAATATTAGAGGTAATACACTATTTATAACGGTTAACTATTAATATATAATATACTCTTGAAGTTCCTGGATTGTATTTTAAATAGCTATACTTAATACAGTCATATTTTCCATTTTAGATAGTGCTTGCCATTTCTTCAATGTTTTTTGTTGTTGTTTTTTTCATCAATTTTTAAATCGTTTCTGGAAAATTCTTACAGTTTAAAAATAAAGACCATAATTTTGCTTGTCTTTCGGGAAATGGTTTATTGATAAAAAAAAAAGCAGTACATTTAGTATATTTCGTCAGAAAAACAGAGCTTGTGCTTCACCTGTGGTGTGGATATTGGTTATAGAAATAGTTTAGTTGATAAAGCCTTGATCTTATAGTCTCGTGATGCAGGTTGAGATCGTGCGAGATCTATAACGTACAACAGAAAACCAGCAAGTGTCATTAGTTTACTATAGATTCTATTCTCAAAATGTCTTTTTTTTTCTTTTTTGCAACCACGCTGATGAAAACAATGAAAAGGAATTAGATTTTCGAATTTTACACTATTTTAGAATGGTTTTCAAGCATAGAAACGTGCACTATTTATTATGTTACCCTTGAACGATCCGGTGTCAATGTTCGACCATCCAAAAACAATGCGAAAGATAAAACTGGTTTATAGTGTGAATGTCATGACTCGTGTATCTGGGTACCTACAGCTGATATCATTCTGATATTAACTTTTTTCGTCATTATAAAAACAGTGTACCAAATTTTACATTCATCGTTTATGATATAAATCAAGAGTCTTTGGGAATTTTGTGGTGGCTAATCACATCTAGATCACAGTGTTTTAATTAATATCGTGGGTGTCTGATACAAATATAGTTATGAATTCGTGTTTTATCATTTAAAGCTCCCCTGTTGGAAGATTGTGGTATAAGCTTCAACTTCAAAAAGAAACTGAATTCATCTATATACAAAATAAATAAGTGTTAGTCTTAACTGATTAATGGTGATTCGAGTTATTACAGAAGGCCCTTTTCCTTTTAGAAAGTTGAAGTCAAACATTTGTCGCCAAATATATTGACGTTAATGTAATGTTACACTCCTTTATGTAACGTGTTAGAAAATAAGCGTCTTCAGGCGTTATGAATACACTTACAGTCAAAATCATATAGTCAAATATGCCTGGTTTCGTAAAGCGCTAATGGTGCGTGTCCTAATGGAGATTTCAAGGGGTGTGATTTTTAACAAATAAAAATTACAACCATTGGAAAAAACCTTCATCCCCTATTTGTGAAAGAAATATTAACTTTAAAATATAATTTTAATGGAATTTTAATAATGAAAATATACTGTATTCTATTGTCAAATAGAAAATTTTAAAAGGTGGAAAACGCTACTGGCATGTCTTTATAAAGTGTGTTATGTTTTCGAGGTAGTTTTCTCCACAAGCATTAGCTGCGGTAAGCGTAACACTCAAATTAAAGGTTGTTATCGTTACACTATGACTTATAAGTTCAAATGTGCTTACATAAGAATGTGTGCACAGATCTTTAGTATTAAAAAGTGAAGTTTACCCTACTTCAAACAGTTTTAAAAACAACAATGTGACAAAGTCTTCTTGCAGTTGGATTTCATACATAAAACAGCAAAAACTTTTCTGATTTTTCCTTTATATAACAGTTGCTTATCTGTGCTTTAAACTGATGAATTCTTAATCTTAACTACCTATCACTTTAAATATGCGTGGGTTGGACCTGTGGGAGATTGGTTGTTTTGAATTTCGCGCAAAGCTACACGAAGGCTATCTGCGCTAGCCGTCCCTAATTTGGCAGTGTAAGACTACCCACCGCCAACTCTTGAGCTACTTTTTTACCACCAAATATTGGGATTGACCGTCACATTATAACGCCCTCACGGCTGAAAGGGCGAGCATGTTTGGTGTGACGGGGAGTCGAACCCGCAGATTGCGAGTCGAGCGCTCTAAAAAGTATAGCTGTATTTTGTGGATAAGCTCCTAAAGCTACCTGCCGCTGGCCCTAATTTTGAACTATTGACCAGAGGAATCCAGTATGCAGCACCTGATCATCTGCCACCCACATTAAAAAGGTGATTGCCACTCTTATAGCGCACCCATCGCTTAAAGTGTGGAGAGTCCCCCAGTGGCACAGCTGAATGTCTGCGGACTTACAACGCTAGAAACTGGGTTTCAATACCCGTGGTGGACAGAGCACAGATAGCCCATTGTGTAGTTTTGTGCTTAACTTCAAACAAACAAATAAAGTGTGGAGAATACTTTGTGGTATCGCAAGTATTTCAATCCAACTTAGGAATTCAGAGCTTTCCCAAGGGGCCCGACATGGCCAGGTGAAAAGCGCTCTTCGTAAGAAAATCAGCAATAAGTAACTACATGTTACAAACATATCCGTTAGAAGGGCTCTTTTACTATTTTTGTTTGTGTAATTTTGATTCAATTCTGGATAATGCAAGACGTAATTCTGGTTAAAAATGTGGCAACAAAAAGCCAAGTCCTGGAAGTAACAAAAAATATTAATTTTTGAAAAACAGGATGCTACGCTATTAACACACAATAAATACTACTACGTTAACCTATATTGTAGATACTAGGCTATTCAGGCAGAAATAGCTATGCTATTAACACACAGTAAATTCTACGTTAATTATACACAACAAATACAACCTCAATCACGTACAACAAATACTACGTGAATCACAAACAGTAAATACTACAGTATTCAGTAAGTAGTATATTCACTATTCAAATTCTAGCCCATTTTTATGATGAACCCAGTGGACCATGCACTTCGTCACTTGGATATTGCATAATAATTACAACGCTAAGATCCGAGGTTCGAGTTTCCGCGGTGGACAGACATACATTGCATAGAATTTATTATAATAATACTCAGTTTTTTTGCGGTCCTGAAAATGCGCGCGCATCTTACTATCTAAATGTACGTGTGTGTACACTCCATTTCAACGGATGTAAACAAAAGGCAGATGTAAATATACTTTAGTGGACGTTTTGTACAACAAAATATTAATAGCTTATAAAAGTGTTTAAAAAGGTCTAACGTTAAGTTCGTAGAATAACACAAGTTTGTTTATTGATAGCATTAAGTACATAACGTTTAGCCCTAACTAAACTAAAGAAAAAAAGTACACAAGTTAGTGTTGATTTATCTCTTTATCGAATATAGGCTTAACTAATGTTAGGCCTAAGACAAGTGTAGTTTTAGGTTTCGGTATCTGCGATTATAATTCTTTTGTTTTATTCTAGAAGTCCTGTATTTAAAGAAGTACTTTTGCAATAAGGATACTAATGTTACCGCAAATGTTCAAAAGTATTACTATAATTATTTAGTTAACTACTACCATAGTGCAGCAGCACCCTATCGTCTACTATTCACACTAAGGAGTTGAGAGGTCGCCTCTATAGCGTACTCACAGTTAGTGTGTAAAATATAGGTTGAGTATATTTTGTGTACTTAATTCACGAAGAAGTACTTTAACGTTTTAAAACTGTTATAATTTCAAAAGTCATCTTACAACATTTTGTAAATACTAGGCTATTCAGGCAGAAATAATACTACGTTAATCATATATTTTATTTGTTTGCGATTTTAGCCACTTTAATCGCTTCTCATTAAGAATTACGAATTGTTACTTCACTTTATAGCCAAAGCTATCACCTTAAAATCTTTAATAAATTAGCAGCTTTAAGTAATAACACAATTTTGTGTAGACAAACGTAGCCTTAGATATCAATTTTCAAGAAATTATATTAAAATCTAATAATGTAGCAATCGTTGTTGAGCTCATGGCTTTTAAATCCAACAATAAAGTCCCTTACTTGTTGCCCCCAGCAGCTTAGCAGTAAGTATGAAGGCTTATAGCTCTAAAAATCTGATTTTGATACCAATGGTGGGCACAGCACAAATAGCCCATAATACAGTTTTGTCTTTATTAACGAACGAACAAATCTTACTTGCGATAATTCAAGTCTGTCAAGACTTTGTTATGTCTTAAATATCATTATATACATATAAACATTTAACAGAAAATATAGATCCTGAAACAACTTTCTATACAACAAATCATATTGACTTTCGTTTAATTCATAGATAGAATAATCGCTTCACTATTTTTAAAAAGCCTAACATATATTACCGCTAATATAAGAATATAAATTCTTTTGGGAAAAACTGATTTATTAGTGTATGCTGAAATTAGTTTTTGTATGAAACACGTTTTTTTTTTTTGTTTGGTTGTTTGTTTTGAAAGTAGTATGCCTTATAAATAGTGACTATCAAACAAAATGGGTGGACAACTTCACCTGCACACGGTCCACTAAACTCCACTGAATCCAATGTTCTAACAATATCATGGATTAACAATATTTATCCATTGCTGTAAACATCGATAATGTATATATATATATATATATATAGTTGCATTCACCTGGAACATTCAGGTGTTTTTATTATATATATATATATAATATGGAGTGTTATATTACATGTATCTATATCTGTATGTGGCTGTAACAACTGAAGCAGCGTACTAGCCTATCTTTTATAAAATGACTTCAAAGATTTTCTGTTAGTTTTCCTATGCTTATTCTAAAAGTGATTTTTCTGTTACTATTTATATTATATATTGCGTTTAGAATTTGTACGTTTTTAAATCACACTTTCAAGATTAAACAGTTCACTAAGCTAATGAATGTTAGAGTATTCGAATTGCTAATTATGAGATAACTGTACTATATCAACTGCATTACAGTTTCTTTGTTTTTTGTACCTCTGGAAATAATTATACTTGTCCAACCGCATAATAGTCAGTTTCATTTCTCATCTCAATTGTGTTTTAAGCGCGGAGCACGTTTTGCGGGAAC
>NW_013667067.1:0-2224 GCF_000517525.1 Limulus polyphemus
ATTGAACAAATGATTCTCAGTGTTAGCTTGATATTTAAATATATTGAACAAAGACTTTCTAGTGTTTCGGTGATATCAGATACAACATTACCAGACATAGCGACATAGATTGCAATGACATAGTGAAGCTCCAAAATTGTTTTGGTATAACGTACTCAACACACTAAATGCATATTTCAAGCATTGTTTTATCGGGATATTTTGTGACGTTCTAACACAAAAGTTAAGGGGCCTTGCATATAGTTCGCTGGTGAGTCACTGATGAATTTAAGGACTTACAACGCTAACATCCGGGATTCAATTCCTCTTTGTGGGCAGAACGCAAATAGCCATTTGGGTAGCTTTGTGTTAAAACAAACAACAAACCAAAACATTGCAGGTATCTAGAAATACGGTTCACTTACTGTTGACTTCACTGATACAAAAAAGTCATTAAATAAATTGCATTATTTCAAGTTCAACTGCGTTGGTGGGAACATTTTTCTTCTTTCTTCTATTTCACCACTTCAGTTTTTTTTTAACTTTTCCTTTAACACACGTCTTTTACATCAATGATTAACTGCTGGTTATATAATTGCGTTTCTCTGGCGATTGCGATTTTGACATATAACTCTTCATTTTAAAATACCACAGCAACACATCAGTTATTTATATATTTATCTGTACTATTTAGTTCGTTTAATGGATACCGAACAGCGGCCAATCATAACTATAACATTTAATATGTTTAATCGATACTGAATAAAATCGAGCTAATTGGTATTATTTAATATGTTTAACAAACAATAAACATCGACTGAGATTATTTATACTATTTATTATATTTAATGGGCACTGAACAACAGTTGAACTTATCTGTATTTTAATTAATATGTTTACTAGACACTGAACAACAGTTGAACTTGTCTGTTTACTATTTAATATGTTTATTAGACACTGAACAACGACTGAACTTATTTGTACTATTTAATACGTTTATTGGAAGCTAGGTAATGATTGAACTGATTATATTTATTTGCAACTCAAAAAATATTTTCCAAGACTAGCACACGTGGTGAATTCATGTTTCGTGCATCCATTTGGCTCTAATGTTTATCCAATAAACTGATAATTTGTTTCATTCGTCTCAAACGCTAATACTGGATAAAATATATATCCAAATATTACGTTGTGCTGCATGGTACCACAGATATATTTTTATTTCTAATACTTTGTGTATGTTAATTTTGTTTACAAGAATACCCAAGCCTATGAGTTAGCTATATAGAAGTGCAATTTACAAATTAAGATTTTGTATAATTGTATGAAAATTCAAACTATTATTTCAAAATATAATCGCTATAGCAGCATATGTTTTTTTTTTAAAAAAGATATATAATACTTGTTTTTTTATGTACATCACTGAAGTAGTTTAGTATCATTGCACCTCGAATTTTAGTACTACACATCTAATTAATTAATCAATTTACTAACAACATTCTCATACTCTTCATAACGCATTTAAACAAAAGAGAACAGTTTCTTTTTTTGGTTACTACTGAATATAAAAGGAGTGTGTAGAAAGTAATGGGGTTTTCTCTCCAATATGATAGGATACAAGTAAATTTTAGTCAACAAATGATTGTATTAATAGGTCGATATCCATCCTCTACTACGGGAGGAAATAAAATATACCAATTGACAACTTCTGGTTACATTGGGGATGTGCATGACCAGGTAATTAGCGTAATCACATGTAGATTTTAACAGTTTATTGCTTTGTTTTTGTTTTAAAGAAAAAACAAACAATGGACTATCTGTGCTGTGCCTATCACAGGTACCAAACTCAACATTTTAGTACAATAAGTCCTCAAGCTTACCGCTGAGCCAACGGAAAGTACATTTTACTAAGCTAGTATGAGAAGGAAATTCATGTGCTTGAAGGAGGCTATGTTCAAAAGGAATGTCAGGGTGCTCACATATTCAATCAAAACGTATATATGTCAGTTGTAATCTGACTTGGTTCGTTTAAAAGAAATAAACGTCCATTTATTTTTCACGATCGTCATAAGTACACTGAGTGGTCACAAGTAAATAGATACCTAATTTTTCGTCATTTAACTGATTTATGCTAACTAATTTGTGTTCACAGAGCACTATATAAATGAAAATGGTCCGCACACTAATTATATTGTGCTACAACATACCTAGAGCTCAAGGTTCTCTCAAATTGTCAGATTTTGTT
>NW_013667067.1:2771-5497 GCF_000517525.1 Limulus polyphemus
GTTAGCCCTGGCAGAGCCAACCTCCTGACATGAACCCATCAAAACCTTTAGGGCCTTACTCGACCGGCAAGTCAAGAAACAACAAAAAAAATAAACTTCGAAGAGCAATCTACTCCTAGTTTTGAAGCAAGAGTGGGCGAAAATCCCACAATCTAAAATTGACAAGATGATTCTCACGATGCCCCAAATGATCAACGAACTGCACGAAGCGAAAGGAAGATCTACTAGATATTAATTAAATTATAAATATATCAATTCATGTGAATATGACTGAAAATTTTCATTTTTTCTGAAAAGATGGTGTCTATTTACTTGTGACCATGCTGTGTATACTTTGTATTGTGCATTGGTAAATATTTGCGATGTTTTTGTTTGTTTTAATTAAAACTATCTGCGTTCTGTCTACAACGAGGAATTGAATCCCGAATTTTACAGTTGTAAGTCCATAAACTTACCGTTGACCCACCAGTAAATTATCTACATGGCCGTTTATTTTTTATGTGCTAGGACGTCACAAAATCGAAATAACTTTGATAAAACAAAGCTTGAAAAGTAATATGCAAGTAGTGAGTTGAGTACATTACGTTGTACCAAAAGTATTTTAGAGCCCCATAATCTCATTACAGTCCATTTCATTATGTCCTATTGTGCTCTGTCTGACAATTTTGTATCTTTACAGTATGCCTGTAGCATAGTTTCCATTGGAAAAGGCTCCTTCGTAAGGCTATCATTTCCAAAGCTCGCCACTCCTCTCTGCAACTATACATACACTATCTAATGTGTGAGAATATTGGTTTTCAGCACTCGTTTCAACAGTTAAATTGTACAAATATTCAGCGACTTGATTAGTATGTCGTTAGATGGAATAGCATCAATATCCTTTTCATTCTCAGGCCACTTAAAGGAATGTAACGGTTGAACAGGAAGTATGACTGAAAATTTTATCTTGGCGAATCTGTACCCTGTTGATCTCGATTTCAGTTAGAGTTAATTTTCGTTTATATTGTGTACTATTGCCTGGGACACGTGGACAGCTTTTGCCACTGACCTTTGTATTCGTGAATTCTCACCTGTTACAAGACCCCGTACTTTTCTTATTACGGGTACGACTTGTTGTAGGTCTCTTTCTGAATGATCCCGAATCCCCAAGTTGATCCTTATTCCAATGTTTTCTAATGTCATTAAGTACAAGGGATATACCCATCTTGAAAATTCTAAATCCCCTATGTGTATAATCTCAGTGTATTGATATTAAAACAACAACAGCAAAAAAAATTAAAAAACTTTTCAAAAAAGGAAGTAAATGTACGGATGGCTAATATCAATCCTTCAAAAAACAATGCAAACAAGTTAGCAGGAATGACATGTGCGTCATCCCTACATATTAGCACAGGCAAGAATTAACATATAGCAATATATATATATATATATACATATATAACTATTTGATCACAATTGAATTGAATTTATCCTATTTTTGTATGCTAACATTCTACTACACTTTTCTTACAACGGATACGACTTGTTGTAGGTCTCTTTCTGAATGATCCTGATGCCCCAAGTTGATCCTTATGCCTTTGTTTTCCAACGTCATTAAGTACAAGGGATATACCCATTTTGAAAATTCTAAATCCCCGATGTGTATAATCTCAGTGCATGGATATTTTGCATCGGAAAGGGCTATTACATACTCTTCCCAAAAGCAATCGCCAAACAATGTCATAATGTACTTATGATACATACCGTTCCACCGCAACTTTATATCAGCCGTGATTGTAATGTGACTTGCTGATCTACATATTGAAAATCGTTTTAATATAACGTAATGAATCCTGTATTTTTATTAGTAAATTGTGCGAAAACTTAAGAAATAGCCTTAACGTTCACTTACTGCTAGTATTACCCGAATATATTCATCTCTTTTGATATTTCTGCATCGATATAAAGATGACTTATTAAATTTATATCAAGACAGGCAAGAGAAAAATTAAATAAATAAGAAGCAGTTCTCGTGATTACTCAGTAAATTAGTTTTACATGTAAACAAGAAGAAAAGCTGAATTAGATGAAAATTTTAGTAGTTATGAGTAGTAGTCTTTGCCGCAATTGCTTGTAAATGCATGTACAGTTTAAAAGAAGAAGCATTAGCTTGTGCAGGCAAGTACACGCAGGTGGTGGGTTTGAGGACGCTCGCGAACCTCTATTTTTGCGATGTAAACAAACTATCCTTATATAGTTATAGCACAACTGCTTATAATATTTAACGTTTTCTACATAATCTACATTCATCTGATGAAGCATTAGCATTTTATGGCTTGAAATAGTCGCATGCAATGATTTCTGTTGACACTTTGTAATTGGAAGTCCGAAGCCGTATTGCTACTATCAGGCTTTGTAAGCCGGAATCTTTACAGTAGGAGTTTGTGACTTGTTGGCGATAACTTTCAACAGTAAACAAACAGCAGCACAGTCCACTTGTTTTAAATAATATATTAAAACAAATCAATCGTATCAGGCAGGCAGTAGCACTGCCTATTGTTACGTCTGTGTTCGTTTGTTAATTTTCCGTAGAAATTCTTTCCGAAGTTTTCTGCGATACAAATCCTTTCTTAAATAAAACTAGTTTATTCTTTCTCAATTCAACTTTGCAATACACTTAATTTCCACAGTCACTTTAACTTAAACTCATGCTATAATTCACAACGATTCACGCACTTTACTTACAG
>NW_013667067.1:6288-25271 GCF_000517525.1 Limulus polyphemus
GAAAGTATATATATATATATAGAGAGAGAGAGAAGCCCATCATATTATTTTAAAGAAAGATAAGTGTTAACATTTTTTAAATTATAGGAGGTTTACAGATCCTCTTTGTATAATATAAACACAGAATATCACAACAGCTAAGAAGTTTCTCAAGGTTTTGATGTTATTAAAAGTTTTCATTTTATTTTCCAAGGGATAATACATATTGTATAATTTAAGGACAACTAGGGACTCATTGGTCCATCTAAGCCATCTGATTCAACAAATTAAACTTTCAAATAAAAATAATGCACTCAAAGCTAGTCCTTATCATTTAAGTATTTATCAAGGCATTTCTTAAATTCCCTTAAATTAACTGCATACATCACATCTGAAGACAACCAGTTACAAAGGCCAGTCACTGTGCTAGAAAAATAAAACTGTTTTAGCTGAAGATGTCTCCTACTCTGCCAAGATTTATATTTGTGTCCCAAAGTCCTACTATTCTCACCATTAAGTACAAAAAAGGTGATATATTAACATGATCAGTTCTCCTAACAATCTGAAACACCTCAATCAGATCTTCTTTAACTTGTCTTGTTTAACAAAAAACAATTTCAGTGAGTTTATCTTTTCCATCTTTGCTATCATCCAAATACTTGTCCTTTGAACCTTTTTCCAACAATTCTATGTCCTTCCTAAGGTAAGAGGCCCACAACTTAATACAGTTCTCCAAATGTGGCATAACTAGTGACCTATACAATGAAATTATAATCTCTTCAGATTTGCATTCATTATTTTTGTAGATACAATCTAGAATAATATTTGTCTCATCAGTAGCAACAGCACGTTGCTTGGATGACTTTTGAGACTGATCAAGTAAAATACCAAGATTCTTTTGTTTTATGACACTGTTAATGTTATTCTTATCACAATTATATTTATAATTCAAATTATGATATCCCATATGCATTACCTTGCATTACTCTATGATCCAATTAACCAGTCTTTTCCTAACTCCTGCCAGAATGATTTTGTTAGCTAATTTATTTTGTGACACCTTATCAAAAACTTTTTAAAAGTCTAAGTACACTAAGTCCAAAACATATCCATTGACCAGATAACAAGTAACATCCTTGGAAAAGATAACATTTCTTTTTTGTTGGAAGTACATTTCCAAATGTTAACAAAGGATCTATTTAGCACATCTATGTTATCTCATTTACTACTCATCTACCACACCTAAAGGGAAACTAAATTGAATACTCTGTCAGTAAATAACATTGCCTTTACTGGAGTCATGTCTTTTGTGAGTTTTCCATACTTTGTGCTCTTTAGCTTTACTGTCTGCAGACATTTTTGAGAAGATTGTATTTATGGATTACATAGCTCTAAAAATTTTATACATCAATCATGTCCCCTTGAGCCTATCTCTTCTCTATCAAAAATATGTCAAAAGATTTCTACCTAATGTTATTCTACTAGGCTCAGACCAATGAAGTACGATTGAAAGCAGATATGTGAAAAGTTTATCAGTTTCTAGTTATGCCTTATGGGTCATGTTATGCTCCAAAAACCCTGGAACCGTGGTAAATATTCACAATCTCCACCCAGTTAACCATTTCTATATTTAAAATTATCAATAAATTGAAAATACCATTGTTTCTAGTAAGTTCCCAGAACAAAAAGTGAAGAAAAGTGACTTTACAAAAATAGAGGAAAGAAAAAAAAGCAGTAGTTTCCTCTGGCAACAAAATAACTTGAAAGACTCAGTTTCTTAAGCATAAAGCTGCTCTCCTATAAGATAAAAAACCTGCCCATTAGATTCTCAATCTTTAAATTCCACAACATTTTTATTTTTCTAGTGTTACTTTGTCATAAGGGGTTACATAATTTATAAAGGAGAGTCTGCATGGATTCGGATTCAAATGATCATTGCTTAATTAGGTTTTGAAGGTATGTGACAAAATCTGTCTGTTGTGAAATGTCTGATTTGGCCAACTAAATTAATTGGAGATGCTGATCAAATGTAGAAAAAATTTGAAAGTAAATTTTTTATATATTCAAGATATACATGTTTATTACAAAAATAAAAAAGATGGCTATAAGTAAAAAAAAAATCCAAGTTGGTTTGCAAAGGGTATAGAATATATAATTAAAGAAACGTTTTATATATATTTAAGAAGTTTAAATTGACTGGTATGACAGAAAATGTAAGAGAATTATAAATGATCAATAAGAGTTTGTCAAACAGTAAATCAGGAAATTAAAGTATATGAAAAAAGGTGGATAAAATATATAAATTAACATTAAAGATTTCTTTAAATACTTTAATGGTAAGCAAACTGTTAGGATGAGAGTATGACCTTTGAAAGATGATAAAGGAAAGCTCATATCTGATGATTTTGATATGGGTGGGCTATTAAATTCTACTTTTCTCCAGTTTTTATAAATGAAGATTTAAGCAATATTCTTGTCCTGAACGGTTTCTAGAGTGAACAAGATGATAACATTAATTCTGAGCTTGTTAAGAAAAAAATTGGGAAGTTTAAAGTAAGATAAGACTCCTGAGTGAAGAGAAACAAAAGTTTCTAACCACCCCGGATTTTCTTTCAAGCCCCAAAATGTTCTTTGGAGTTTTGAAAAATTTTTAAATCAAAATTACTGCCATGAATTGTTTGGGGGCAAATAGATGGTAGATGGTTTTTAATTATAATAAATGCCAGGTAATGCATATGGGTTATCATAATTTGAATTATAGGTGTAATTGTGATGGAAATAATATTAGCAGTGTTATGGAATAAAAGGATTTTGGTGTTCTGGTTGGTCAGTTTCTTATGCCATTCAAGCAGTGTGCTGTTGTTTTATTGTTGTTAGCTTGCTAGATATCATTGGTGTTATAGAGTATAGTTTTAAAGAATATTGTCAATATATAACTTTTGTTTTTTGGTCTTTTTAGAAACCATGAAAAATAAAGGAGAGGGGATTATACTTGTTAGAAATGAGCACTATGTTATCATGGTGGCTTATTAAAGTACAGTATTTGGGAGATGAAATACTTAACAGAAAAATAAGAAACTTATTGGTGTTTTCTACAGCCCTTCTGATTGGTTTGTCAGAGTTACATGCATACAGATATTGATGGAAACATAGTTGTTGATTATGGGAGATTTTATATTTAGGGAAATAGGTTAAACATTTCTTTGCCAGTAGTATAATGTCAGGGAAAAAGATTGGATGGTTGATATAAATGGGAGGAATGGAAATAGACATTTTTAAATGGGGTTATGGTATAACTGAACTAACCTTCAATATGTGAAAACATTTTACATCATTAATATAATAATGTAAATTGTTATTAGTACAATTCAAGTATGAACAGCTACAGATGAGTGATTTAGTGCTAGTAGGTGCATTTCATAGGGATCTTTGTGTTCATTCTTACAAAAAATGGAGGGTCTGAACTTGATGGAGAGTTTTAGATAGTGCTGTGAAAAACAATAAGCTTCTGAATATGTGAACATCAGCATTAGAGTTTGTAATAATCTGCTATTAGTATATGTTTATGAATATCCCAGTTATATTGGTAACATTTTGATTTTAATTATGTCTAAATTTGATGATATGAAGATATTTTACAAGGCAGGTAGTTTAAAAAAATACACGTCATTTGATTGGCTATGAAAATAGTATAGAAAATAGAAGCAGTTTTAATGTGGAATGTTTAAACCTAAGTGAACTGAAATTCACTGTACTGCTAAATGACAAATTAATATATATGTATGTGAAAATAACAAGTTTGTAAGGTCAAGCTTGTCTGTACAATGTTTAAGGGACTGCTCTGGCTTATAAAAAGTTAGAGCCAGAAATATTACCAGCCTCAGAATTCTTTGCCAATTTTCAAAACCAGGAGCCACTTATTTATTACATGTTGAACTTACACTTGTATAGCATGTGTAAGCAGGTGAAATTAACTGCCTGTGATTTAACCTGTACAATAAACAGACAGCCATGTTGTAACTATGATGTGAATGAAACACTGATGATCAAATTTTACTAACACAAAATTTGGGTGCTAAAGAAATCACAAAACACTACATTTTGCCACCAACAAAAGTAAAATATTGCAATGTGTGATTTTGGCAAAGCCCAGAGTAACCCCTGTGTTTAATGGATTGTAAACAACAGTTTAGTTGAACTATGCTGTTAAATATGTTTAATGAACAGTGGCGCTAATCAGTACTATTTAAAGGATACAGAACACTGGTTGAACTCGTGCACCATTTGTTTAAGTATAAAGGATACTGGACAATGGTCAAACTTATGTGTATTTTTAATATGTATTGTGTTCAGGAGTAAAGGTGTTATTGCTTATTAAAAAGGTTCTTTATAATATCCATTGAAATTACTGTTGACAGTGTTTGGTTTTCATATAAGAAAAATATTCTGCTGAAAAAAGTATAGAGAAAAGGTAGTATAATATGTCTTTGTTAAAATAACTTGTACTAAATAAGAATAAACTTGATGCTTAGATAAATCGAAGCCATGATTTGAATTTCTACTAGGGCACATTCCCTGCTTTTGTAATGATATACTTTTATTACAATTTACCATATGAAAACTTCTATCCTGCCATCATTGTGTTATACATTATACATTACAACCCCTGTTGCGATGTGTGACCATGCTCTATCTGATAACTATACATCTTGACAATAGTTCTGTAGTCTAGTTATCATTGCAAAAAAAGCTGTCATATACAAAGCACACCACTCCTCTCTTTGTGTTTGTCATAAGTCACCTACTATACAAGGATGACAGTTTTACAGTGCCCCTTTCAATAGACCAATTACACAGGACTTTATAGGAGTGCTTCTGGTGACTTGACCAGTATGTCTTTGGATGGAATAGCATGAACACTCATTTCATTCTCCAGCAGTTTGAAGTGTGCAATGGCTGAATGGATATATCTTGGAAGCAGCTTGAATCCTTTCTGATAATGTTGTGTACTGTTGCCTATGGCATATTCACAGCTGTTGCCAGTGATCTTTGTGTCTGTAGATTCTAAGTTGTTACAAGACACCAAACTTTGCTTACCATGACTGGATTATGACTTGTTGTAGATCTTTCAGAATGTTCCTAATGCCCTGAGTTGATCCATATATCTTTTTTTCCAATGCGATTAAGTACAAGGGATGTCCTTACCTTTCAGATTATAAATCCCCCAGTCTGAACACATCTTTATGATATGAGTGTATGAATAATTTTTGTCTGAAAGGGCTATTACAAACCTACCTATCCAAAAAGCACTCTTTGATGGCATGACACTACTTACAAAATTCCAAGCAATGTAAAAATGTAGTTCTAATATATGCTATTCCACTAAAACTGACTTTATATGAGCTGTTGATATTCATATTCAAAATTGGTTTAATATAACATACGTAACCCCCTGTATTTTCTTTTTTTTAGTGTCAACCTTTTTAGCTTTTGCTATTGCCTGAGTGCTTAATGTACAGTTATCAGATATAACTAGAAAAATTAAAACAAATTACAGTACAATCACACCAAAATCTCTTTCTCTTGAACAACATTAGTTTATTTTCACACAAAAATCAAGTATTTTCCATATTTCTGTCTTCAAAGCTGAATTCATCAGTTAATAATAATTAAAAACAAGCCATATCATTGATTATTTTAAGATTAAAAGCCAATAAAGATTCTGACTGATTTTGTTTTGTAAATTATACAAGAGTAATAGTACCTAAGTATTAATTGTGTAAAATATTGGAATCTGTCATTGATTCCAATTCATTGTTGTCATGGTTAATAGTGTATGTAAAATTACCTAACATTAATTGTTAATTAGTTACTAATTTTTTTGAAACACTAGATATAGTTACTAATTAGTTTATGTTCTGTGTTTCAGCTTCTAATCTACCACCATCTTCTGGGAAGTCCTGAGGGGGGACTGTTTGTGGTGGTAGGTGCCAGGATTCATTCCAAGGTCTCCTTGTTAAAGGTTGGTATTCTTCCCACTCGAATGGGATCTCTTTTATTATAACTTGAATCATTTAACTGTTTGAATGGCTTCAGGGGAGTTATCCAGGTTTTGCTAACTTTTTTGATAGAATGGCTGAGTGTGTTATCAGTTAGGTGAATGCAAAAGTATTGTTTTATCTTTCTTTCTCATGTATGGATAATATACCATTATTTCTCTATACTACTTTACTTTATCCTATGATATTCTCTGGTATGATGGACTATTGTAGATAGAGCAGTATTACACATTCTTGTATGTCTATTATGCCCCTGAATTTTGTCTTTTGTTTGTCTTTTTGTTTCTCTGAGGTATTGGAGGGAGTCCGCAGTTACAAGGTTTGTAAATGGTGTTTTAGCTCTCCATTGTGTTGTGGATTTTTAGTGATGTTCTGACTTATGCTGTTTGCATATCTCTTGTACATTTTCAGAAAGACCTTAGTCATATGGGAATATGACCATGTTTTTGGAATTTTCGTCCTATTTGTTCTCGAGGCTAATTTTTTCTTCATCAGATGTTCAGGGTATCCATTTTCAAGGAGTATCATAGTGATGTTTTTTTTCTTTCTTAGTACCTTCTCTGTTACAAATTTCATTCATTCTGGAGACTAGACGTTACCATTTTTACACTGTTTGGGAGGGAATTTAGAATAGTAGTTAATTGTATATCACTTAGACAACAATAATACAAATGCAACTAAAGTCATTGTTACAAACTGTTTAAGAAATTAAGGCATAAAAAAGTGAATTAAATATGTTTAGATCACCTTTATTAACACAAAAACAGTATTATTATTATTCTAAGAAAAAAAAGGAACTTGTAAGATGTTTTAGATACAGAAATTAATTGTAAACTTGTATTTACTCTTATAATGAAAATGAAAAAGGAATGTTTCCTTTTATTGAACGTTTTAATACTAAAGAGGTTATGTTAAAAAATCTAGGTATAATACATGTATGTCTTAAAAGTTTATTACCTTCAGTTAGTGATGTGCCAGGTTGATATAATATTACCTTGTGATTTAACCCAGTGTTTTTCAAACCTCAATACCAAGAACTGGCTTGCTATCTTCCTAAGCTGTCATGGGTCACTAAAATGCATGTTCAATGAAAAAACCATTATATTTACCTATGAATCTTCTGTAAATTTTTGTGGAATCACATGGATCAGCACTGGTTCACGTATAGGTGATTAAGAAACACTGATTTAACTAAGTAAGAAATATCTAAGTTTGGAATGTGATAAAAAACTGTTGAAGTATGGACTAATATTTGTAAAGAATCTTCACATTAATTTTGGCATTACTTACATCCTTTATTTTAATTAGAACTTGCACTCCTTATATTGAACCAAGAAGTACACTTGGGGCTTAATTTCACAGAATGTTCAAACAGGATGTGTAAGCTACTTTGAAGTTTTTAGCTAGATGTGAACTAATGACAAAGCCTGAATAAATATACCCACATATCGAATGCTCATGTGACTATAGTAAATGAACTTACAAACCAGCAAGACATCTTTATTAATATTTCATACAACAAATTAACTGTACATACACTGCTGCATCATTTGAGATGATCAGACTGGGCTTCACCATCATTTAAACAATCATGATATCTACAACAGAGTGCCTAACATGCTGTTACTCAATTTTCAACTCTGATTCAATGGAAAGTATGTGTGATTTGTTATTTTAATTTGTCAATGGTTTTGGGTTTATTTTTAGATATCCTCCTATATTATCTGAAATAAAAACTTTTAGAATTGATATACAGAAGTTGCATAACTTTAAAGGATGGGTACACTTTTTGGATCACCCTGTATATAGTCATGAGAGACTTGACAAAGAAGTAAACAAAACTTGCATGTTGAATGAAAAATTAGATCTTAAAAGTTGCTCATACATAAATGTAGCAGTGTACAGATAGTCTTATTATATAATGTTATAAAAGTACAAAACTAAATTGTGGACACCATGACGTTGATGTCACTGTTAGTTTGTTAACTTTGAAGTAGAACTAATGTGTATAAAATACTCAGATAAAGATGTTTAAATGTTGAGGAAACTTAATGGGAACTTTCTTGGTAGAAAAATAAAGTTGAGCATTCATTTTATGTAGTTTAAAATGTTTTTTTTAGCATTATTAAACAGGAATATGTAAGTAATTCACAATTAATGTTTGTGTCATTCTCTATCCATGTATATAGTACAGTGCAAAACAGTAAGTTAGCTAGGTATTTTATTACATCATGAGCTCATCATTTGTGGCTGTTCCCTCAAGTGCATCTGACTGTAAAGATGATCCATTATGTATGTGTGTCTGTTAGCATCTATCACTCAAAGTTGGCTGGCTTGATTACCGTAATTTTGGTATGGTAACTGGAAACTGTCAGATGCTGTACATGGGCTATTTTGTTTTGGGGCACATTTCCATTTTTCTATGGACTTTTGGCTTTGAATTTCAAGAGGTTATTAGGGATTTAATAATAAAGAATGAAGAGACATATTATCTAATATTGTCCTTTATACAATTTATTTTAAGGGGTGACCTAAGCCAGTAATTAATTACTTTGAAATCTTTGTAAAATTATGAGCCATTACCAACATTATTTAAATGATACCTAAGGGCTTGTTACTTGGAAGTGAATTTAATGATTTAATATGATCTTCTGAAAGCTAAAATTGTTGCTGAGACAAAACATCAAGAACATAACTTACTAATGCGTTTTTTATTAATATTCACTAATGAAAAGCTATTTATTATGTACTTTTCAATGTATATCTAAATTTGCATATGTTATATACATAACTGACACATGAAGTAATATTTTGTGTTTGTTTCGGTTATGATGTAATACATATATAGCCATTGTATTACTATGTTCATATCATATATCTGTATAATTATGAGATTTATTGGTCTGGCAGCGCTGTTCTAGTTCCAATGATTACCTCAGTGCAGTAGATTCGGACCTCGACGTCGAGCACCACCTGGTAGCGGTTTCTTTCATTATTGTTTTGTCATAGATACGTCGTGACTAAAATATATGGAAAAGGTTTTGTATTAATCTGTATGGCAGCACGCATGTCCAGTGTGTAATATATTTTGTCTGCGGACACGGTTCGTGCACTTATAAGTTATCGTAGCGTGAGAAAACGTCTATTGAGGGCGCACCTGTCGCCGGAAGTGGTTGACCTTGCTTCCTCGTATTTTTTACAAGCGGGAACCTCAGCAGTTGGGTAGAAGACGGGTGGAAATGGGGTTTGAGATATGATGTTATGCAACAGGAAACGTATGAATACGGAGGGTACATGTTAAATTCAATTGTTTTTTGTCACCAGTTGTGTGTTGTGATTGGACCTACATATTAGAGAAGTTGTCTTATGCTTGTGTCACTGGATTTTATGTATGTTTGGTAATGATAGTACATAAGTTATAGAAAAGAATAAAACGTCACTGAAATTGCTTAACTGTTATGAGGAGCTTTGTGTAAGTACGTGTATTGATTGATCTAGATTATAAAGAAACCGTAATAGTCGAGCGCTCTCGGATAGTGGACTTTCATTCATCAGGGTTAAATTTATCTCATGACATTTTGCCATTTACTACTGATGATTGAAAGTCCACTTTACAAAAATGGCCGGTTTATTTGGCGTTTCTTTTCTGAAACTTTTTTCTGCTGATCCTGTATTATTTCGTGTTTTGTTAATTTAAATGCATATATTATGTATATATTGATACTTTGGTCATTTCAAATAATTATTTCCAGTTGCCTTGTGTGCATCGGCGCCGGGAGAAGGAAGAGACACGACTCGGTATGTATATACTTGTGTGTATGGTAATCGTATGTCCAATTAATTAATTGGTTATTTGAGTGTTTAGGAAATTTCGCTCAAAGCTAAACAAAGGTTATCTGCTCTAACCGTCCTTAATCTTGAACTGACAGAGGGAAACCATCTACCCAACAACACCCATCTTACATTCTTTGGCTAGTCTAATCAAGTGACGAGGTTTGGCCATCACTGTTATAAACGTATCCTTGTTTCCCAATATGATGAAAAGGATTTTGTGCCAATGGGACTCGAACCATTGGCCTTCGAATTCACAGTTCGGAATTCTAACAACAAAGCCACGCCCATCATGCTGGTTCTTATGTCATTCGATCTATTTTAATAATAAAGTCATACAGCATAATTTAGATCTTTTTTTCACTTCTTATGTGCATTTAGTTCGAGATAACTATTATTGTGTTCCCCAGCGGGTCAGCAGTAAGTCTTCTAATTTACAACGGTAAAATCTGTAGTTTTATTCCCTGCGGCGGACAGAGCTCAGATAGCCCACTGCTCAGCTCTGCGCTAAAACTATAACTAATACTATTTCCTAGGGGTAAAACCATATGTTTCGCTTAAAAATATTATATATATATGTATGCGTGTACGCAAATTTTATTTTCACGTGGCATCACTATAATGTTTACCACGTTGCTGTTTATATCATAATGTGTTTGACCCCTTATGTTAGTAGAAGTATTGAAGTGTAACGAGAGAAATCAC
Source organism: Limulus polyphemus (assembly GCF_000517525.1). Taxonomy (NCBI): domain Eukaryota; kingdom Metazoa; phylum Arthropoda; class Merostomata; order Xiphosura; family Limulidae; genus Limulus; species Limulus polyphemus. The sequence continues at coordinate 16,863 of NW_013667067.1, forward strand.
GAGCTCATGTGGATTCAGTTGTTACTTTTCTGGTATATGTTGCACAGGTAGGTCAGTTTGTGCCACGATTTAGCCCATCTGCAATTATTAGTCACATCAAAAACAGACTTACAATTCTTTTGTGTTTGTTGAATTTCCTATTATTGCTGCATTTCTTTCCAAGTTAACTACGAATAATTTGTCATATAACTTTACGAAACGAAGGTAGTGACATTTAAAACGTATGTACTATTATGTTTTTTGTTTCATAATGTGTGTACGTGTTACAATTGTAACTAGTACTTTATTTCAAATATAGTACTTTTCGATACGAAAAACGATAATAGACTATATAAGTGAGATCTAATACTAGGTTTTAGATTTATATCCAGTTCGTTGTAATCAAGCTTACTTGAAAACCTAAGCAAAATATAAATGATATGTTTGAAATAAAAATGCTCATATATGTTTGTGAATGGGCTACACGAATGTTTTATGTTGTTTAGTTAGTCCTATTATTTGTAGATGGCGCGGTAAAAAGTAATTGAGAACTTCAGGGTAATTTGGTTTTTTTTTTATCTCAGTATTACTTTTTTATAGTTAAACCATGATATTGCCTTGAGGACTAAAGCTATTTTTGTGGTCTCATGTTTGGAAAAAATAAATCACAGAATATCTGCACGGAAAGAAACGGTACGAAATAATACACACAGTTACCAAGCTTCACTTGAACGTTTTTGCTTAATCGCCCCCTAAACCTTATAACTAACTATATATAGAATGGAAGAGCAACTTATCATGATAAAAGATTTTCCCTTCAACCACAAAATTTACTTCAGCCATAAGGCAGGTCGTGAACACTTCTATGAATAAAAGCAAAGTATGGGAAAGAAATCAAAACCTTTTGACTATATCATCAATAAAATATAGTGATTGGCCACCCTATTGGCCTAAATGCTGACTCATTAAATGTTATGCAGGATCATAAGCTGTTATTTGTTAACGCGTAATGATGTGGGTTTTGGTCCAGTAGTAAACAAAGGCGGGAAATGTCTAGTATTTGGTCGTAAACCTTTTATGCACGAAAACAACGAAGAAAGAAAAATATTAGAGTAACTGAACTGGGTTAGATGAAGAACAACACAGCTTTGTCGTTGTAAGGTGTTTATTCGGTCGAATGCACCCTTTGTTCGCTGTATATCTCCCATAGCATGAGGCTCTGAATGTGCGTCTGTGTGTTGCCTGTTCTTGAAGGGTTTTTTGCCGACAGGAGCTAACGATGTCGTTTAAACCTGTGTACGTGTCTGGCTGTTTTTGTATGGTTTGAATATATAAGTACCGTTCATTGTATTGTGAATTTAAAACACCTGGTGGGCTTTATGACATTACTTGCTTTAAGCTGTTTCTATAATCAGTTCAGTTAGAAATCCAACGTTAAAAATCTACTTGAACGAACGTTTGAACAACAAAAATATAATAAGCTAAGTTTGTCGGTGATGCTTTTTTGTTGTTGTTCTCGGAATCACAAAAAGTTTAATGTAATTTATGTAAAATATAAAATGTTTTAAAAGTAATTTGTATGTATAATATGCGTATTAACCACTGTTTTTCAATAACTATATATATCTATATAGTTTTGTTTACATATTTCGCCGTTCTTCATTTTTAACTGATAAACTAGAAGGAAGACAAGTACTCAACGGCACCCAACGCCAACCGTTAAGCTACTCTTGTCTAACCAATCTAGCATGGCCTGGAATTTAGGTTGCCCTACTCACAAAACCCGATGCAGAACATGGTTATACTATCAGCCGTAGGTACGTTATATTGTAACGGCTAGTCTCACTATTCGTTGGTAAAAGCGTAGCCCAAGAATTGGTGGTGGGTGCTGCCGGCCTGTTGCCTTTTCTTTGGTTAGCAGCTCAAAATTAGAGATGGCAACAGATAGTCTTAGTAGCCATTGTCGTAAGCAAAAGAAACAAAAAACTTGTTTAACCAAAGAGTGGGATCTGAACACCTTCGGATCCACAGTCTGGCACATTAATCACTATATCATGCTAAGTTCTAATACTTAGTGTTAAGGTGATTCGAGAAGATAAAGGCTCTCACAAAAAATAAAAAATATCATTAACTAAAAGCACTTTGAAAAGTATGAAAGGGGGTAACTTTGTGAGTTGTACGAATTACTTTAACACAGACATGCGCATATGTTTCTTGTAATTTTAAAAGTATTTCTGAAACGTTAACCATCAAACGAAAGTTGGTAGAACAATCGTCGACATATAAGTTATCGTATATAATTAACTATTTAGAAACTTCCACGTATATATGACTTTGAAAATCATTGAAGACTAATTAATGGCTTGTTAAAAAACAAAATATGTTAATTAGATATATGCAAGATATTGTGTTAAAAATATTAGGCCATGCGAGTTGAATGAACATATGTAGCTGCAGTATTAGTTAATACTTGATTTGAAAATAACAAATATTAAAACTTCCAAGAAAGATATTACTATAATATCATGTTCCGACCTTTTTTTCCATGATAGTGAATAATCAGTACCAAAATGAAACCCTGTCTGTATTACTGCGTTTTATGTATTCCACTATCTGTTTGTGAATGTTACCAGTTTTATAATTTAAATCAGTTATGTGGGATGCTTAAAAAGTTAAAAAAATAATTATAAGTTTGGTTTTATAACGTGCATATGCTATCACTAATCGCACTTGTGCTTAATATGTAGAAATGGCTGCCGCATTCAGTCGGTTACTCTATGATGTTTACAAATAACTGCTAAAGTTGAGTTATAGATTATTTGAGTACCTAATTGCCACTATCGAGTATTACACAGCTTTTATAACAGTAATATTATTCTGTTCTTCTACCACACGTATTTTGGTGTGGAAGTGATAAAAAAAGGAAACTACTACTTAGCAGTGAGTCTAGTTTATAAGCATATATTATTTCCATGTTTCCTAATTACATTTCATTTCTGGTCGCTAGATGGCAGCACAAATTGTTCTTATATAACGACCGTTTGGGACTTAATTCACAAACATGACATCTGCCAAAACAATTTCAGGAAAAAAAAATAATAAAGAAAGACTAAGCTAAATTATTATTGAAGTTATCAAAGAGATCAAGTATTTATGCAACTGACAGATCTGTGTACATGTTATTGATGTCTGAGTTTAAAAACACCAGTTTCTTAATTATCAAACCATTATGTTATATAGGTGTCTACTTTTTTCACATTTTCAGTGGGGCTGAGCCTGACAGCCGTGTGTGTATGCGTGGTATCATGCTTCATGGCATGGGATTTGTATGATGTCCTCCTTTTTAATGGATGTGACCTTAGCATGTGGTGGTTTCGATTGTATTGACAGGCACTGAGTTGAGGTGAAGTTGGAAAGCCTGGGGTTTGTAACTATCCCCTTAACGTTGGCCCAGCGGAGTAACCATTCCAGTTTCACTAGCTCCCAATGTAATTCAAAATTAGAGAAACTGATATGATATTAACATTATATATTACCATTGAATTAGAATAATAACGCAAATGTTCACTTATCAACCTACTTCAATGAAATTCTTTAAAAAAGAGAAGGGAAACAAGTAATAAAAAATTGCAGAACTTAAGGGATGACAGTGCCAAAAAGTACAGAAACAAAGTAGGGATGAATACACAAAACCATACCAACATCAATACATAGGGATCCAAATCTTTCTAAGAATAATTTTTCTACAACTAAATGTTGAATTCCTGCCAGTTGCATGAATTCAAGTTTGAATAAATGCATTTAAACTGAGTAGTACTATACATTCTTACAGTGGATAATAACCATAAGCTTGTAAGGGTGACTCAGTACTTAATGGCTACTTTTGTATGGGTTTGTGTGTTAATCCCTACCTTGTATGTATACTTTTTGGCATTGCCATTCCTGTATCATACTCAATTTTTGCAACAAAAAATATTACTTGTTTTATTGTTCTGTTATTAGGCTGCTATACTATGGACTGAATGATGATGAAAAAAATGGTAGTTAGTGATGTTGAAACCTAAAACAGTTATATGCGAACATGCCCTGTTCTTCACCTTATAGCAAAAAAACAGACAAACTGAATTTGCTTTTTTTCTTAATTAACTTTATGTACCTAACTGCTGATGCTGCAGAATTCCCAACGTTAGGCTGAAATACAGCTGACATTGAGGCGGTGTTAAAGTTGCTGTTAAAATCGCACGTAAGTTATCATAGTCAACATGTTCATAAAAATGTGCAACTTTATTCTACCGCCAATAGAAATTTTATATAAACAAAATGCATATTCAGTTATTAAGACATAGCCTCAATGCTTTCTTTGTTGTTACTTGGAGGGTTGGTAACGAAACAATAAAAAATAATAGGCGTATTGGATTTTTCAAACATATACCATGTACGTCTGTGAAATGTTTCATTCTCAGTACATTTGTTGATATGGGCAGTTTATGACCCGTAAGTGTTTTCTGTTTAAAAAAAAAAACAAGTTGTAAACGCTGTATCGTTGCATACGTGAAATTTAGCCTTAGTATATATGATGTACATATGGAATCATATTTTGAATATACGTTATAAGTAGACGCATTGTTAAAAATTCTTTTACAACAGTTCGATAATAATGTAGAAATAGTGAAGTGTAGCTGAGATATACAGTTGTTTTTATCGAGTGACATCGACTTTTTTTAAAAGCAGCATGACACCATATGGAGGAGCGCTATAAGGATACTGAGGAAAAAAATAGCCACGACTCGATCGTATTTAATATTACCGTTAATGGTAAACTACAAATTCTCAACATAATTTCTTCCAATTCTTATTTTGTTTCTACGATCTGATTATTAGCTTCCGGTGAATCACTTTTTTGTAGATTGATCCTCGAATTGGAATGAACTTGCTAATACATATAGAGAAGATACTAGAAATCAAATAATACTTGAATAAGAAGAAATAATCAGTTCGACTGATGATGAACACCCGTAGAAAATATCCCTTTTGCAAGTGAAGTAAAAAAAAAAAAGCTCATTCATTTTGTGATTACATTCTGTGATTATCAGGGGATTCGACTCGTAAACAGTATAAGCACGTTTGTCTATATTTAGACATTGAGCTGTAGTGTATGATTAGAACGATCGGTAAGAAATGCAGCGCCCTCGAGTGGATACAAAAAAGTGTGTCGTTGGAGCCTTTATATAGAGGGAATACATGTAAATACTTCCCATAGCCATTTAAAAAAGAAAGTTCTTGCCCGGGATTCCGAGTGGCCCTCCCGTTGATAAGACCCCTACCGAGTGGAACAGCTGTGTGCACATGCTACATTAGTGAGTGTTTTTCACACTAAGTCATCGTCTTCTAGTTGTTTGGTCTGCAGAGTAATAGCAGTTCACAACCCAATGATTTGGAACGCAAATAAACGCTTTCTGAAGATAGTCTGTAAATTATGTTGTTGGAGGTTTTAATGTAGGAAATTCAGTTTACGCGTGAAACAGTTTTAAACTAGAGGTCATCACGTGACTAGTAGGGTTAAGTGGTAAGTTATTACCCAGATATTTCTGTCTTGGTTCAGTTATACTTCTACGCAGGTTTATTCAGAGGGCGTTCTTGTTATCTGTATTATCAGTTCTTTTTGGCTACACGGGGATATTTGCGACCAAATTTTGTAAAGATCGTTGTATAGTAAGAAGCCCGATATTTTAGTTTAATGAAACAGACATTTACTATTCACTATATTTAAACCAAAGATATGGCACTTTCAAGATATTAAACTTTCAGAAGTATACCCGTTGAATTCCTTAGTTCTATCATATGACTGAAGTACTGAAATTGAGGTCAGAAAGAGCAATAAACTGGCAAATTTCAACCTGTAGATTTATTATGTGAATAACATCATGCACTTGTTGGTATGCTGTCAGAGTATATGAAAAAAAAAACAAACCCTCAAGTATGGTGCATACACACATACACACAAAATTTTAACTTGGAACTTTACTGATATGTAATTGAGAATAACCTTTGTAAGTGTAGGTTGAATTTGATTCATATTTGTATATTACATACAGTTTCTATTGAATTTATGTGGGAACATATGTTTTTCGTGTGATTCTATATGGCTGGTTGGCTAAGAAGTATATACATTTGTAGTCTAATATATATAACGGTCTGGTTTACAGATGCGCACATGTCCTTTTTTTCTTCTTTCGTTGTCAGATATGAAAAGTCGTTCTAACGTTGGTATTTACAACTATATAAAAGTCATGGCCTGGCACATTACTTTCTCAAACAAAATAAGCGAGGTTTGCTTGATCTATAGTTTCAAACTTTTACGTTGATGTTAATAAACATTAGCTTTGGGAAGTATTTATGCTCGGCTTCCATACAAATTTTGGCCAGTTACCTGAAAAAGTATTATGAAAATTGAGTTGTCTAGATCCGTTAGTAACAGAGGCGTCGGAATCGGTGGTGCTGTAGCACCCCCACTTTTATATATTTGACTTATATAGCAAATGTAAGTTATGTTATTATACTATCTGCATGTCTAGCTAAGCAACCCCACTTTGCAACGTCTTCCTACACCACTGAATAATATCGCCTAGAAACTGCGGACTTTTAGTTCAAATGAAATAAGGGTTAGCGATAAGTGGCAAGGCTGTGATTATGATACCGTGCAATACTTTGGATTCTAGAAAGAAAATTGATTATAGATCCATAGGTATACAAGAACGGGATTTAGGTACAAAAGAAAGACTGAAGTTAAAAGATAACAACAAAGAAGTTGTTAGTTACAACATGAACGAAATCGATAAAATAAAATATATTCTTTAAAAACGGAAATGTTGGTTTGTTTATAACGAAAAGGTAATCGTTGCTTGAATAGAATTTTGATTGTTAACTAGAACATTACCTTTAGCGCACGTGAGCTAAATGGCTAGGTCAGACTCATAGTTTCAGGTGCGGTTGTCTTTTATATTGAACAACTTTTCCGGGGAGGGACTAGCAAATAGGAACCTCCGCCACAAGGGCTTTATTCGGCCGAATAACGGATTGAGTGTCACTTTTATAACTCGCCTATAGCTGACAGTGTAGTATGTGTTCAGCGGATCACGATTAGAACTATGGATATATTAACCACCAAGTCATTTATCAATTCACACAGAAATAATGACTTAAATTGATTTTACAAATTGAAATTTCAAAACCAATTTCAATTGAAAGAATCTGAATGTTGAATATGTTTCAGGTTAGATATTTTATTCTTCTCGTCTTACTCTCTGAAGAAGATTTTTGACTTTACTGTATTCTTTATTAAGTGTATATAATAAAATATCGAAAAGGCGATTACTCCAATATGACCTATTTATTGATTTACCTGTTACTTTATAAACCTAGTATTAGAGTATAGTGTGTTTGGAAAATAAACTCAGAGTGACTGTTGTGCCGCAAGACGGATAAAAAATATTAAAGGATAAGTTAGCACATTTTTAAACGAAAACTGTTTTATTTTATGCAATGTGTCAGGCAGTATATATCGTTTACATAGAAATTATATTTATTTAACCTTTATTACTTTTTATCAATACTGCTTAAATCTGAAAATAACTAAGAAACATCTTGAAACTATTGGATTGTCGAACAAGCAAAACAACATCTCCAAATGACATTCGTCTGACAAAAAGCACGAACAAGTAATGATGCACCAATGCTTTGAATGTTGATGTAAACTTACTTCGCCAAGAGCAAATAACGGTAAAATAAATCAATTGAAACAGTTACTATAGGAACGGATAGGTTTCTATCTAATGGTTGTACTTTTTGAAAATGGTTTGTCAGAGGTAGGAAGAAAAAGGCATATTACTTCTTTTTTATTTATTCGGTAACGTGTTGTGTGTCAATTCTTAGTTTTTACCTGAAAGACCTACAATCGGGAGGAGTACTAAGTTACATGGGTCTAAACCTCTATAACCAAAGGTATTTACCTGATGATTCAATTATTTACCTGATGCAATTATTTATTACTTTAGGCTCTGTGTTGTTTACAAAGCGTAACTATAGGCTGAGAGTATAGGCTTACCACATGTGTGTGTAACAATGTTTTCTTTATTTTTTATTGTTATCGTAGCAATTAGTACAAGTGTATATAAAATGTTGAGAAAGTACACGATAGTCTTGCCTCCTGATAGCTCAGCGGTAAGTCTGAGAACTTATTACCCCAAAAATCGGGTTTTGGTAATCGTGGTGGGCAGAGCACAGTTAGCCAATTTTGTAGTTATGGGTTTAACAATAAACAATATATTCTTATAACGTTCAGGTCGAAGACTAGGAATTCCAGTACTTTTTATTATATGCAATAACTAGCTAGAGTACCCGTCCCCTGAACGGAAGTTATGTAAATTTATA
>NW_013667067.1:25667-33849 GCF_000517525.1 Limulus polyphemus
ATGAAAGGTTATCTTAGGACATGAAAAGTTGCTTCCCTTATATGCAATTGTAAAAAATGCAAAAACGACCATAAAAAATGTGAAACCGCAAGTTTTTTTTTATCCCCCCATGGACACAATGAACCTTCATACCATATTTGGTGAAAATCCATCGATAGGGGGCTAAATAGTGGTAGAAAACGCAAAAACGCCCATAAAAAACGCAAAATGCAAAACTGAAAATTTGCATATATCTCCTCATAGATCCAGTAAAGTCCCATACAAAATTTCGTGAAGTTCCATCTACAAGGGGCGAAGTAGTGGTAAAAAACGCCCATAAAAAACGCAAAACTGAAAATTTGTATTTTCCCCGCATGGACCAAATGAATCTCCATACCAATTTGGGTGAAGATTCATCCACACCCTGCGAAGTAGTTACATGGATAGATAACAGACAGTACTATTATATTTATATAGATGTGTAATTATGATAGTATTGTAGACAGGTTCCAATCATTGAGTAACCTAGATACGATTGTTACAAATACATTGGTGACTATAACGATTCACGTTAGTTAAGCTAATGTTTATGTTAGTGTACCGGATTCTGGATCCGAGGTTCAGTGTATTACGCCCCATTACCGCCAAACAAAACAAAAAAAAAATCGCTCTCTACACTTTGGGGCTGTGAGTGCATTACAAGAATGACAGTCAAATCCCACTATTCAATTAAAGTAACTCACGAGTTGCGGTGGGTTACGTTGGCTAACTGCCTTCCAGAGGTGTCGCTAGGCGCTATTTGACAGTACCCCGAATTACCAGTTGATGCTTGAAAAATCAGAATAGAAAACCTTGATCGATATCACACTGAAATGCCGAATATTCCCACGTCTATGGGCCCCTAGCCCCGAATCTTTTAACCACCTAGCGACGCATCTGCTGCCTTCCCTCTAATCTATCACCTCAAAGTTTGAGACGGCAGGTAACCTTTGAGTAGTTCTGCGCGAAGTTCAACAAACAACATATTAATATTTGACTTTTTTTTTAGAGGTAGTAAAGGAAAATTAATGAGTATTTTTTAACATTCTCTAAGTCTAATCAAATGACAGTAATGTTGTAATTGTGACGACGGCGCAAAGAAATAGATGAAATAATTAATCGATGGAAATACTGTTTTCTTTGTGCATAATTATTAGTATTTATCAGTGTTCAGAAATGAGAAAGAAAAGTACGTAAATAATACTATATACATATAATTTTTTGTAGTATTTCTAGTATCCAAATGACTGGGCACGAATTGAAGACATTTGGACAAAAATCATATAAAAATTGTGTTATAATATATTTTCATCACGAGAAGCTATATTTTTTATCAATATATGTAGGACGGTTAGGGGTTGTTTTTTTTTACGCTATTTTCAGCCGTGGTGGAAGTTGGTAGTTGTAAATCTGATACAATAAGTTTTATACATAATATAAATATTGCTTAAGCCTATAGTATCAACATTTCATTTTCATTAAGAGTACAGTAAAAATAACAAAATCAGTACTAAATATTGCAAATGAAAAACAATATTTCATCAGTTCTTATCTGATCCGATTCTGTGCTTCAAGCCTCCCAGTGACACAGCGGTATGTCTGCGTACTTACAACGCTAGAAACCGGGTTTCGATACCCGTGGTGGGTAGAGAACAGATGTCCACTGTGTAGATGTACTGACGCAATTTCTACTGTGTGTAGTAATATGTTTCAGTCGAATAAAGGAAATTTGTTTGTCAGATTAAAAAAAAAGGCTGGTGTTTTATAAAATGTTAAATCTGGTTATATTACTTGGGTGCTTCAAAGTGCATTACACTGTCTGCAGCGCTTTTCCCGTGAGTGTATTTTACTTTTAAAAAAATAGAATACAGTAGATAATTAAGGTACTAAGATGTATTAGAAAAAAAACAATATAGAAGTCAATGCATCTCAATATGACATTTATTATTTCTTCAGTTTAGTGAATACTTGAATCATGATATAACTAGCTATACTTGCTCCAGTTTATTTTTTTCGTAGTAAGAATTCTAATTATGCAGTACGTAGCTGCCTGATGTTTGTTCATTTTAAGCATTGCTGGGAGATGGAAACAGGATACATTACAGACTCGTAACACAATAATCTAATTTCACCTTTGATGTATAACATGATCTGTAAATGTGAGCCTCCATGGGTGGAACTAAACCACAAATTGACGGTTACTAACCGAGAAAGTCTATTAGCATTAACTTCCTGCTATTTAAAAAAAAGTTAAAATGGTCGCGTTAAAAAACTATACATTCCACATGCTGTAGTTGAGATATTAAAATGCAATTGCATCAAATAAGTAATAAATTAATAATTTTAGGTAGTAAAATACTATCAGACATACGTTGACTATAAATCTTGTGTTTAGTAATGACTATCACGCAGTGGCATTTCTTACCCGTATGTGAAGAAATGTTTTGTTTGTTTGTTTGGAATTAAGCACAAAGCTACACAATGGGCATTCTGTGCTCTGCCCACCACGAGTATCGAAACCCGGTTTCTAGCATTGTAAGTCCGCAGACATACCGCTGTGTCACTGGGGGGCAAATGTTTTTGAAGAAGTGTTTCTTTTACTGCGGTCTTATTATAATAAAATACGATATTAGTGACAAATTTATTGGGCTTTAAGTTTATGAATTAGCTTTAATCTAAAATACCGTATATTATATGTGTTTTTACACACACGCACCCTAGAATTGGCTTAGACTGCTATAATAAAATGTTTTAGCTAATTTTGAACCGAATATGTTCTTGCGTTTTAGTTATTTGGTTATGATGTATAGTATTCAGTTCTTTTTCTTTTTGTATTTTTAAGTTTTGAAACCTAGAATTGAAGTTTATAGCCTAGCAACTGTTGGTCAGTAATATAGTCCTGCGGGATCGCGAGGGAACGCCGACTCTTCACTTCATGTTCAGGGGATGCGCTTCTCCCCTATTTTAAATGCAGATTATTTCCCCTGCTGCTTTCTTATACATTGAAATACGGATTGATGGGATTGTAACCATGTCTGATATCATTTTTATCATTAGCTGAAAGCTCTCTGACCTTGAATACACTGTCGTTTTATACACCTCAAGCAATGATTTTCTGAATTTCTAATTAATTAGTAAACACTGTTGCCATGTCAAATAACCAGTTTGATAACTAGCTGTTCTGTCAAAGGTTAAGTTAGAGAGATCTTAGCGACCCCTCGCTTCTAAATTTAGCACTACATAACTGCTGTTGGCGTATGTAACAAACAGACTTGTTAGATTTAGAGACACCAGTATTCTTTCGTAACCAGGTAAATGTCTTGTCAAAGTGAGGCAGCCAAACAGTACACAAAACGTATATTGTTGCCTTTTTCGACGTTTCTTGTCAGCATTGTGACAGAGATCCATGATATTCGGTGTCTTATTTTATCAAAAACATAAGATGGTTACAATAAAAAAATTTCCGTCATAACATTTTAGTAGCTGGTGTCCTTTTAAATTATATAAAAAAAGAAAAAAATACTCTAAATTACATAAAGGTTACCGTGGTACGGTTAGTGACGTAATAAACGTACCTGTAAATTAAAGCATGAGCTTAAGTAGTTGTACATACATACTGTGGTAGATTGTAGGGCAATTTTTACCTAGTTTACTTGTTTATCTTTTTTTTTCAAGCAATTGCTGAAGACTAAGATAAGTTTATAAATTCAAGCTATTGTACATACTACGTTTAGTTTTAATAAAATTATAATTTTTAGATATAATAAACTGCACTTTATTGAACTGGGTTTTTTCAGCACGCATATAATACTTTCATGTTAAATTCGCTGTTTAATGAAGTAACATATTTTTGTTTTTTGCATCACACATAACTCATGAATGTTATACTCTTACTGTTTAATGAAGTAACATATTTTTGTTTTTGCATCCACAAAATATACTTGAATGGTAAAATTATTGTTTAATGAATTAATTTTTATTATTGTTTTTTCAGCATATGTATAAGCACATGAATGTTTAATGAGCTGACTCATTATTATAAGCTTTCTTCTGCATACATGTAACACTTGAATGTTAAAGTTACTGTTTAATGAATAAGTTATTAATGTTTGTTTGTAGCTGAGGTAACTTTCTTTCAGTGCAAGATCAAAAACTGAATGTGTAATGAGTTTAGATTTAGGGTAAGAAAACACTCAGTAGGTGATGATACAAAATGTTTAGCTTATTGAGTAAACATACCCAACTGATGATTTAGTGCATCCTACTAATTTTAGATTTAAGTTTTCTAGAATAATGATTTATGAAATTAAGTATATTTTTCAATTCTGATCTACATAGTTAGCTTAGCTTTGATCAGAAGTTTTTTATAACTTGTGTGTTACACACTTTTTCATACAAACTTGCTTTCAAAGTTAGGTCTTGAGATTTATTACTTGTATAGTGTTAGAATTACATGCACATGCAACTAAATATAGTTATTCAAATTACAAGTCCAGTATTTACGTCATTAAGATGTTAACTTTGAAAAGATTGTTTCTTATTTTAAGTATGTATCATGACTTCTTTATTTTTTATGTTGCAGCAGTCAGTCAGTGTGTTGAAAGCCTGGTTTAGTATGTACAGCTCTCACTGGTATGTATGAAGCAGACTTGATACTCTTTATTTGAACAAGTTCTTCATCTGTTTGAAATTAAGACCTTTATTTACTCACAAAAGTTTGTGATTTCCATATTATTTTACTTTTAGAATACTCTATAAATTTTTTATAGATATTATTAATATAGGTGATATTATTTTGAAAACTGTTTGTTGTAGATTTAGTAAACATAAGTTATTTTTTTAAACTCATATTCTTAAAGCTTCTGTTATAATCTTTAAACTCTCTTTTCTCTCAACATACTTCTGGAACAACAACAAAAAAGCTAAAAATAACAGTGACATGTCATTTGATTGGTCCATTATATCTGACATTTTGCATGTTGATTTATATTTAAATGATAAAAGACAACATGACAATAGAGATAAACTCCCAGTGATGTCTATTTGTGAGTATATGTCTTATTACTGTTTTACATTTAAATTCAGATACTCCAATCAGTTTGTTATGAGTCAAAACTTTTTCAGTTCTTTTAGTTATTTCTTTTTCTTCAATTTCCAAAAGTTAATCTTAATTTAGTAATTTGTGACAGGCTTGTGGTCACTCACTCATAGCTCATTTCGTAAGTTCTTTCCTAGAGTATGTTTTTGTTCTTATTTAGAATTTTGTTCTACTTTTGCCTTAGTTAAGACCTACTATCTCAAATTTTCCAGCATCTCCTTTGTAAGGTTCTGACCTTTGTTGGCATGCTCAGGTTTTGTTCTTGTTGTTTTTAGTTCATACAGGGTGTGAGTACATATATATATATATATCAACTTGCTGACAAACCCACTTATTGCACTGAGTTTACCTTACCTTCAGCAAACAACTGACTACCTTTGTTCTTTTCTAATTTTCACAACATTAGCTTTTGAACAATGTGAATTTTACAGACATGCTTCATATTCATACAGTATCACATTCAACAACCAACATTCATAGACATTGTGGTGACAGAGCAGCAGAAAAGCTGACTAGTGATGACAAAGCCTATATTGGTTGTATGTGGTTTTGTATATGACAGTTCGTGAAACATTTTTATCCTCACACATTAAGTAGCCTTCGTTTCAATCTGATTTATTATTAGCAAAATAGACTGAAAGGAAATTTTTGGGACTCTGATTTAAGACTGGGATAAAGGTAAAAGTGGAACTTAGTAAAGGGTACATAATTTGATTATTTACTTACGCAGTTACACAGGTTTTTTTTCTATAATAACTAACATTAGTTATAATTGTTTCTTTCCATGCATATATTACATTTAACAATTGTTACATAATTTTCCAAATTGAATAGTGTGCTAATGGTCCCAACCTGAGATACCTGTTGAGAGGTTGTTTTTTTTTAAGAATTTTTCAAAAAATGCATCATGTTATTCAATGTTTTATTTGTACACTGAGTGGCCACTTTATAAAGACATCCCCCACACATTTCTAGAATATTTCATTTATTTTTTATAAATAAAACCAGACTGGCAATGGGATATTTCAGGGGACTTTTAAGTCTTATACTGAGATGCCATCATATCATGGTTAGTTAGCAAAACAATGAGTAAGAGCAAGCATATCTCCAACTTTCAAAGGGGTATGATCAGAGTGTCTATATAGAAGGAACATCATTATTAAAGACTGCTTATTAGACTGACTGCTCCAATGTACTTGTCATCGAAGTCTATCAATATTAGCTATCAGAAATAAACTCTATGGCTGCCTAAGGGAAAAAGTGATTGCAAGCTGTTAAGGTACATCATACTGTGTCGTAATTGACCTATTTCTTCAACAGCTTGGATTGAACTATCTAAAATTGTACCATACAAAGGACATTGCAAAAACTGACATTTGGCAATTGATAATTATTCTAAACAAATGCTTATTTTTCAGATGCAAATAGGAAAGCACAACTTTAGTATTGTGTAGACAAAAACTGTGTACAATAAATGACTTGAAGTTGTGTTTCATCCTTTTTCTCTACTCAGGATAGATATATAAAAATAGAGAGAGTCACTTGGTCTTATATTGTTCCAATAGTGCAATCTTCTTTAAGTATTGATTGTGCAGGAAACATTCTTGTGACATGAGATGGGTTATTTGATTCCTTTGGAAGGTTAAATAACATCCAGACTGTACTTGATTGTTGTTGGTGATCCTGTCAAGCCAACAAAGCTGCATATCTCTCTCTTACTGATGGACAAGATGAAAATTCAACAATCCATTGTCTAAAATTGGTTCTAAAAGAATAACAGATATTTCATTTGTCTTCCTTGGCTATCACAGTCAGTGTACCTCATTCCATTTAAGCATCTTTGAGATAGACTTGGATATTACATTTCACACCATAAAATCTATGAACCAGTTGTTGGCCATATTGTTTGATGAATAGTCTGTAATCAAACAAGAAACCTTTTGGCATCTTGTAAGCCTATCATGATTAGAAACTAACTTTTTTAGCCACTGGAAAATGTTTGCTAATTACTTTAAAATATACTTGTAGTAGCTTCAGCTTTCCTGGTAAAGAAAAAAGTGAAACAAATGATTCTTGAGTTGTGTACTCTTAGCAGGTGTAATTAGTCAGCTGATGTGGGTTTCCAGGAAGTTTCAAGTTTTTTATTTCATGTTTTTTAATATACCATGAAATTTTAATGTTTATTACATCCATATTTGTGATAATAATTACATTCCTTAGTATTAAAAAAAATTAAAACAAACTAAAACATCATTTGAAAGTACTGTTTTTATTTGCTATTTTTAGCTTTGGGAATCCTATTCAAAAATGCACAAAAATACCAGAAAAGGCTTATTAATCAATTACCATAATGTGCTTTTTTACAACAAATGTTGTGCTTGCAGCTAGATGTTTTTCTTGTAATTTGACCCTTGTTTACAATTGGTTTAAATGCTTATAATCATGTCTGAACTGGTAAGAAAAACAAATGTCAGTGCTCCTTGATGGTCACTAGTTAAACACTAAAACCCAATGTTTTTGTTGTTGTTTCTTTCATCTAGTTAGTGCTAATTTTTAACACTGATCTGTGCCCTGTTGGATACAGACTATTATTTTGCCAAAAGGTGGTCTCGTGCAGCATTAGATGGTGTTCCTAATAAACTGGTCTGTTAGTGTTTCTGTGACTAAATAGTAATATCGTCTCAATTATTTCAATTACATTGCTGCCAACAGGGTTGTATCATTCTTGATCATGTGATGCTGCTGTCAAAGTCCAAATATGCCATTATAACCATTTAATGTGCTTTAGTGAAGACCTCGTGTGTCAGCATATTTTATTGTTATAAAAACAACCTAACTCTAGATGTTATTTTTCCCGCACTCCTCTTAAGTGGTACTTTGTGGCTCGAAATCAGAGGTGTATAAGAAATTACATTTCAGATTTATCTTTTTGTCTTCTACAAGTCATTGTCTAACAAGCCTTTTGTTCAGTTCCAGAACTTATTGATTGGGCTGAATGATAAAAGGCAAAAGATTCTATGAAATGCTGTGTGTGTATATATATATATATATATATATATATATATA
>NW_013667067.1:34444-38995 GCF_000517525.1 Limulus polyphemus
TATATATATATATATATATATATATATATATACACACACACACACACACACACACACACACACACACACACACACACATATGCACTATAACACTTTAAAAGTTACAGTTTCAATGCCAAATGCTGATGAAATATTGGAAATTTTTATTGTCCAGCCCTGTTGATGAGTGCTGCTGTTGAGCAAAAAGTTTATTGGGCAGTTACTTGTGGGAGACAAATGATAGATATGATGTACTATTTTATAACACTTCTCATTTCAAGCCACAATGAACAAATTAAGAGAAATGTGGGGGAAATAAAACATCTGCAGTTACCTTGTTTTTGTAACAGTATTATCAAAGACGTGCAAAACATTTGCAGTCATATTAGTAACATATTGCAACAGTACTTCTTTATACACAGGATTTCTAGAACAATACAAAATAATTCTAATTGCAGACACTGAACTCTATATATGTCTACTTCTCTTAGGCGTAACATTAGTTAAGCCTTTATTTAGTACAACCTATGTTTAATAAAGAGATAAATTAACACTGTAACTTGTGCATGTTTTTTGCTTTAGTTTAGATAGGGTTAAACTTTGCCATACTTATTACTATCAATAAATAAACTTATAATGTTATTCTACAACCTAATATTAGATCTTTTTTAAAACTTTGATAAGCTTTTAATATATTGTTGTACAAATGTCTACTAAAGTATATTTACTTCTGCCTTTTTCTGTATTCTTTGAAATGAAGTGCACATGCATTTAGATAGTAAGGTGCACTTGCATTTTCAGGACAGACAAAAACTGAGTATTATTATAATATATTTAGGGCTGTTGTTTTTCAAATATTTTGCTTGGTTTTGGTGTTTAAACTGTAATATGTTTTCTTGCCAGTTTGCAAACTGGACCTATTTTGCTGGTTATGCAATATAAGGCATAATTCTCAGATAATTATAACACTTTTCTTTGCTTGTAACAATTACAACACCTCAGCATTTTAAGTCAGTCTTTCTAGTAGCTGGAGCTACAACTGTAAATTAATCCAATAGTGTTGCTAGCAAAGTAAGAAGGTCTCTTTTTGTGGCTTATGTGGTTGACACAACCCTTTGGCCCTTAGAAAAAAAGTTAAAAAATGATTTGTTTTGAAGAGCACATAGACACTGTTAACAAACTTGTTTATCACAGTAGTTCAAGTTATGGTTATGGTGACATGTGGTAATGTACTTAATAGGCAGTCATTTTTAATCATGGCTAAAGATCATGTTAATACTTGGTGTATTATTTTCAACTTGTAGTTTGCTGCCAAACATCAGGTTTATATGGACCCACTAGTTATCATATGGTGCATTTGAACAGCTACTAACATAAATGTATATTACATGTCTTTCTGCAGCTTTGGATAATTTTAAATATTAACAGAGTAAATTTGAATAAAAGTCTGAAAGTTTTTGTTTACTTATTCATACATTGAGATACCTTTTGGTGTCTTGATTTATGCCTATGAAGCCTAGAAGCATTCTGCAGACAGATCTTTATTTACACTCCTTTAGTTCAGGCCAGTGATTAAAGAACTGATAACATTCATCATTCAAGAGCAAATGAATGTTTGCCAAGTCAAAGTGATCAACAATCCTGGCATACATTCTACTCTGCTGCTGTTTTGGAACAAAATGAATATTTTGGAGGAGCTCACAAGTAACCAGTCTTAGTTATTGTGTATTGTTAGGCAACTTGATTGTTTTTATAGTATGATTAGACCATATTCCTTGAGATTATCTAGTTTTTCCAGCTGTTATCCATATTCCAGACTTGTGTAATGATTGATATCTGTAGAAAATTTTTGTAAGACATAAAGAATTGGCATTATTGCTAGGTGCTCAAGATAAACATATTTCTTATAGAAAGAAAAGGGTGGCTGCATGTAAGAAATCAGGTTGGCTCGCAAAAGGTATAAGGGATAAAATTAAGGAAAAGCACCGTATATTTAATAAATTTAAATTGACTGGTATGACAAGAGACTTGGAAGATTATAGAAGAGGATTGAAATTTGGCTAATGTTACTCCTCTTTTCAAGAGAGGTGATAAAAATTGACCCAGTAATTATAGTCCTATTAGTCTTATATTGGTTGTGGTAAAAGTTTTGGAAAGTCTGATAAAAGATGCTTTGCAAAGTCATTTAACATAGTTTAGAATTTTAGTAGATAGTCAATGTGATTTCACTAAAAGGATATCTTGCTTTACTAACCTTTTGACATTCTTTGCAAAGGTTACTGCTTATATAAATGAGGGTAATAGTGTAAATATGGTGTATCTGGATTTTCAGAAAGCATTTGACTAAGTGCCACATAAAAGACTTGTAAAAACATTATCACTATAGCCATGAGGGACAAGTTAGCTAATCAGATAGAAGAGTGTCTTGATGGAAGAAAGCTGAGGGTTGGTTTAAATGGAGTTCAGTCAAACTTGATTAATGTCACGAGTGGGGTATCTCAGGGCTAAGTCTTAGGACCTCTGCTCTTTTTGGTTTACATCAATGATATAGATAAAGGAATGGTCAATAAATAACTTAAATTTGCTGATATTTAGGTCTTGGGTGTTGCTGGCTGTGAGGAGGATGCTACTGCTTTACAAAAGGATTTAGATCATTTGTGAGATGGCAGATGGGTTTTAATTATAATAAATGCAAGATAATGCATATGGGTTATCATAATTTGAATTATAAGTATAATTTCAATGGGAATAACCTTAACAGTGTTATAAAGGGATATTTAGAGTCCATCAGACTCTAAATCCATCCAAGCAATGTGCTGTTCCTAGTGGTAGGGCAAATAGGATTTTAGGTTGTATCTACAGAAATATTGAATACAAGTCTAAAGAGGTTATAATTTCATTCTATAGGTCACTGGTTAGGCCAAAGTTGGTGTGTTTTGTTCAGTCTTGGGCTCCTTACCTTAGGAAGGACATTAAGTTCTGGAAAAGGTTGAGAGGAATGATACTAGAATAGTGCCGGGGATGGAGGGGTTGTATAATGAGGATAGAATAAGATCTCTGAAATTGTTTTCTCTTGATAAAAGAAGAGTTAGAAAGGATCTTATTGAGGTGTTTAAGATTGTTAAAGGGATTGATAGTGTTGATGTATCATCTTTTTTCATACTTAATGGTGAGAATGGTTGGACTAGGAGACATAAATATAAACTTTGGAAGGGTAGGAGTCATCTTCAGCTAAGACAGCTTTGTTTTTCTAACAGGGTGGTTGGACTTTGGAATGGATTGTCTTCAGGTATTGTAGAGGCAGTACATTTATATTAATTTAAAAGAAAACTTGATAACTATGAATGATAAAGGATGGCTTTGAGGTTTTTGTTATTTAATAGTTTTAGTTTAGTTTAGGCGATGGGATAGCCTAGATGGACAGGTTGGTCTCTTGTTGCCCCTAAGCTTTTTGTAGATAGTATCAGTATTTCGCTCTCTCTGCACAGAAGTTGTAACATTTGGTTCAGTGAGAAGATGGTAATAAAGTAGTCTGTTTTCCTTTCAGAGTAGCATACTTTTTACCTGTAACCTCCCCGACTACATCATGAGAGGATATCTTAAACAGAATTAACTCTTTAATACTTCAAGCATCATACTTGTAGTTTTTGTATCTGTGGCTTAGCTGTCTTGTATTGGTAGTTACATCAAAAAAAGTCCTGAAAAAATTATTATGTTCATGTATGCTAAAGCATGAAGGCTATGCTTCAGATATGATATATTTTTTCATACGTATGCATATAACTATACTGTTCTCAGAATCTTTTTTTAAGGGAGAGGTTTTATATGCATTGCTTCAGTTCTGTTTTTAGACAAGTTTTCCACTTGAGAGTAAACCTTCCACTCACCTTTTCTTAGTCTAACAGTTATTTGTTGATCTTTTTGTAGCAGTTATGCTTTTGTGTCTATAAACACTGTGACTTTATAATTACTTTTGTTTCAGAGGCTGCCTCTAACATATTTACTAGGAGCATTTTGTTTTTTGCTATTGCAAAATACTTTGCAATACCAGAGAATAAACTGATCATATGATAGCTTGTTATTACCACTGAAAACAAGGCCTCAGAGCTTTGTGAGTATTCTTTTATGGTTGTCTGAATTGTTTACCAAAATTCACTCTTCTCTAGTTAGACCTCTTTTTTTTTAAGAAAAGAACTGGAGATTTTTGTCCTAGATCTTTTAAGATGGGAGGAGGCTCTAGACTTAATTTGGTCTCTTACTATTTTTACCACGTATATTATTCATTTTACATTTTTGCACAGGAGGCTTTATTGGTCTTGTCAAGATCATGTCTCTGTACATTAATCTGGTTAGCATGTGATACCACCATCACCAAATGCCTGTCACTGTTGCTTTTTTTATTTTTTTATATAGAACTTGTGGATTTTCCAGGCTCTCTGGAACATTCTTAGGGTGTGATAAATCCAAGTTGTTCTGGGATTGGAGACTTCTAGCCCATAATCATAATCAAAAATATTGCAGTCAATAATGGCTGGAGATGGCTTAAATGGGTAATAAAGAAAAACTTTAATG
>NW_013667067.1:39880-61429 GCF_000517525.1 Limulus polyphemus
CATTAAAGTTTTTCTTTATTACCCATTTAAGCCATCTCCAGCCATTATTAATCTCAAAGTGGGTTCCTCGTCACCGAAATTGCAGTCAATCCTTCACTTGTAATCACCTTTATGTAACAACCACTTGCTTTACAGTTCCAATCAAATTCTGGTGTCTAAAACCTTTTATACATTGATTACTTATCCAAAGCAACTAGCCAGCACTAATATTTACCCAAATTAGTAACAACTATAAATCAAAGGCTTTATCACCCAATACACAGATGTATATATTGTAAGTTTCAATTTCAGTCATTTATATATAGGTTAGAAAAAAAAAATTTGAAAACCATAAATTATTATTTCACTACATTGCATCATTATCTATATTTTTAAAGTTTACATCAGTCGTTTTTACGTAAAACATAGTCATTACAGAGTATCTTTCTTAGTTAATGTAAAAAAAGATAGTCATTTACTTAATTGTGGTGAGAACTTCTTATCAACACCATTTTTTCAAACAGTCAATATAGCACATCTGCAGAGATGATTTTTACATACTTGCTTAATTATAATGTAAGCAGCACTTACATTACAGTATAGTGCTGTTCTTATTAGCCCCAAATTTTTCTCTAGTTGGTAGCCGACAAAACAGGAAAGTGGTGTCCAACTGCGGCTTTTGTGAGGACTTCTGTAACATTTTTCAACAAGTTTTTATTTGCTTTATGAGAATTTAAAGTGTAATTGTAAAAATATTTTTTTCCCTGTAAACCAGAGCTTGCCAAGATATTTTCACTTTAATTTTACAATTGAATCTCTAAGAAAACAATATCAAAACTCTGCTTATTGTAATTGAAATGTATGGTGTTCTGTTTGCGAAAAAATCTTGTATGCTGCAGAGTAAAAGAAGTTTGTGTTTGTATTCCTTCAGTAATTGTCTCATATGAGTTGCTTTTTCATAGCTGATGACCTAATGATACAAAAAAACCATGCATTTTCTCTCTTCCCCTCTACAAAGGTGTGGATGTGTTCTTTTCAGTAGAGACAGCACACAGACACCAAAATACTGTTTAATTCATCTTCTAGCAATCCCCGAACTCTAAAAAGATTCTTGCTGTGCCTCACTTGGCACTGTGTTACTAACCCACTACTGTTATGGGGGAGAGTTTTTATGTGTCCTGTTTAAATTACACAAGTTTTGTTTGGAAGAAGGTTAGTTGAAACTCCTTAAAAATACACATACCCTTTTCTTCATCATATTGTTAAGATGTTTGGCTGGAACACCTTAAAAAAATTGGTACACCACCCTTTAAGTACGTTAGGTTTCCACCCATCCTTAGTTTAACACCCTGTAGCTGTGAACAGGTAGAATATTAGTATTTTCCAGAGAGGTAATTAGTGTTTCTCACTAAATGTAATAAAACTTAAATAGCAAACCTTAATTTATAACTAAAAAACATTGAGGTGTATTTTAAAGAGATGTACTTTTGCCTTTTTTATGTGTGTGTATGTATGGCAAGCCAAAATAGTGAAAGTGTAGTATTAGTGAATTTTTAAAAACAAAGTTTCTGTAACTTCACAGTTCCTGAGAAAGATAAAGAGAGTATATTTTGCGACTCCTAAAAAGGCTCTCGTCATTGTACACACTTTTTATGTGTTTTGTTGCTGATAGTACATTATATTAGTTCTTCTTGTTTATCAGCTTCTTTTTACATGGTATAACTCTTTCGTAATACTAGAAAATCACAAACAATAGAAAATGAATTGCCATTAAAAAAATTGGAATATTTATGTAAATAAATGAAATTTAAATGCTGTAGTTATAAAAATAGAATTACATAAAACATAAATGTTGATCTTAAAATGTTCTTTGAATCTGTGGAGCTTCATTAGTGTAGTGAAATATATAGTTTTTTCAATGTGTTTTGTAAATATGATTTAGTTTTTAATTGTTATTAAATTTGTTATAATTATTAGGAAAGTAATTGATAAGAGTATGGTTCTTTTGGTATTTTATGTTTTTTCTTGCTAATTCTGCATACTAAATTACTTAATAATTAAGAAGTTCTAACATTTTTTAAGTAGTTTTGTAGAACACAATAGTCTTTTGAAATGAATTTATAAGTCAAAAGTCAGTTCAACTTATCTGATGAGTTAATATGATAATAGTGGTTTCTTTTTAAATGTTTGTGTTGTAGGTCAGCTTTTGTAGCAGTTATTAACACGAATTCTGTGTTGTTTTGGATTAGGTATTTTGTGGACTCTTTGGTCACCTTTTGGAGGCAGGCAGAGAAACCATTCAACCAGTGGGACTAATATGGAAGAAGTGAAGTTGGATGGTTTAAGAGAGATTGGACATTTGTTGTGGATTAATGATTTTATTCTGACGTATATGTGTAATGATAAGCATTCAGTATTACAATGTGCAACTCCAGGTTGATATTGCATCCATCATAGATGAAGACTTCTTTTATTTATCATTCTTTCTACAGTTGTGTCAGTTTATTTAAAGGAAAATATATCTTTGATCTGAATGGAAAGGTTGCTTTCTTCTGTACTTTGAACTTACACTATATTAGTGAGTGTGTTAATTTATCATTGAACAAAAGACAATGGCTGGTTACGGGTATCAAGACTTTTTGAACAGTCTTAAAAAACTTCCGGATGAAAGAACGCAAGAGGTAACCTATGTCTTTTACATTAGTTAAAACAGTTCTTATTCTGGCATCAGAATAATGTATCATACTCTAACATTTTAATGTATCTTGTAAGCAAAGAAAATATTTTGGTAATATACAGCATAAGATCCTTACAAAATCCCCCAGGTTGTGGCAGTCATGAAAAGATTAACATTAATTTACTTTTAATTATTTAATTTCCTGTTAGTAAGGGTATTTGAAATCTAAAAATTGGATTGTATATTAATATTTTCAATTTTAAACTATAGTGATATTTACAATAAAAGTGTAAAATATGAACTTTGAACTTTTTTTTCTTGTAATAACTTATTTGCACAGTAGCTTATTTATTCTTTCTTTATGAAGCTATTTGTTTGATGAGAAACAAATACAAAATTAAATGTTGGAAAATATAGGAAATACAAAGCTCAGCAGTAAATTGAATCTAAGTCAATTCAAAGTTAGTAGGTGGTTTCCTATTTTTTGTCTCTCTAACTGAAGTAAAACATTTAACAGTGAAATGTAATTGTATTAAAAACTTAAGTTTTTTTAATCTTTATTGCATATACAACCCTTTTTTATTTTCAGGACCTGAAAATACTTTATACTCATCTTCATGGAATGGGGGCATTGTCTTCTCTTCGAGAAGCATCTCTTAGAAGTTTATGTAAAACTGTGAGATATGAAAAACATGATGCCAATGACATCCTTTATTGGTAAGTATACCACCACTTCCTTGAAAATTGTATCTTGAGAAAATTATAATTTCTACTGTGAATAATTCTTAATGTCTGTGGAGAAGCAAAGATTTGTTATAAGACTTTTAGGGTTTTAGAGTGGATTCAGACACTGTCTCTTCTCCCACTCACACATTATAAAAACAAAATTAGTTTCTTGAAAAAAGTAGTATAGTAAGTTTCTAATATTTAAATGTATCATCTTTTGTCACTTTGGATACAATTTCTGTATGCATACTCAATCATGAAACTTAGAAATCATGTAGGATAAAAAAATTAGATAGGTTAGACTGGTAGCAGTTTACCAAAATAATGGCTTAAAATTTGATTCTCAATGAGGTTGACTTACCTCTGAAATACTAAAAGCTTTTCTGTGTTGAGTTTGCTCTCATTCTGTCAACAATCATGTGACTGTATGCAGTGAATGACCTCCTTGAAACAGTATAGATCATACATCAACTTACCCAGAGTTCTTCACTCTCCCACCTTCTGTGCAATTTATTGTGCATTCATCAGTTGAATGTACAAAATCCAGATTTTCTTTTTTTTTGTTATTGATAGTTGCAATATTAACTTTGCTCACTATGAATTCTGAAATCAGTGTTTTCTGTTGCACATGTTTCTTCCAATATTGGAAATTCTACAACTTCTTTGGAAACCTTACTCTCAGTCTATTTCTAGTGTGTGGGGAGAGCTTGTGGTTGCATTCTAGGCCCTTGTTGGTCAACATATTTGGGTTCTTAATTCTGAATTGTCTGTTTATGTCTGTGACAGGTTTCAGATTTGTGTGGATGCTCAGTTATAGAATACCCATAATTTTATCATAATCATAAAAAAAAACTATCTTTTGCTCAGGGCTATTCACCTTCATTTTCTGAAGCGCAGGATTTATCAGTTAGCTCTAATTCCAAATCATACTCTTTCTCTCTCTTTTCTTTCAGATATGTTCTATTTCAAATCTTGAACCAATTTCTATTATGCCTGTAGGTGCTTATATTATGTTAGATGATTCAGTTTTGGAATCTTTGCATTGTCCATAATTATGATTTGCTTTTATTTTTTTCTTCTCAAGGTCTTTACCCTCAGCTCAGGGGGTGGGGGTATCCAAGAGATCTCCTATTTTGACCATCAACAGCTTTATGCTGTGCCTGCTCTGAGTTGTGTCATTTTGAGACTTTCTTCTGCAATGTAATTATAAATTATCAGTTACTCTTGTTCCTTGTTTCCATAATCAGGATCAAATATTTAACTTGCAATCTTTGGCTACGGCTCTTGCTGATGTAGTTTCTATTTCTCTGTGGATTGTATGTTCTTTTCACTCCTTAGCCTATCCTGTTGTGTTAAAAGAACTCCCCACCCCTAACCCAAACCTTCAACATTTCAGTTGATCTTGATAGAACATCTTTCCAGCATTATTTTCTTTGTTGGTATACCAACCACACTAGTTTCCCTTTCAGGAAAAGAACCTTCTCTTCTCTGTGATTCAGTTGCTTATAAGTTCTGGATCAGGAAGTCTTGCATCTTCAGAAAGGTGTAGTCAGAGTTGTATATCAAACTATTCTGGTTTTTGTGGCTTCCCATCAGGAGAGTGGAGACCTGTCATAGATCTTTCTCAACTTGACCTTTTCTTGGAAATTCTTCATTTTAAAGTACAAAATATGAGGTTGTTACAAAAGTTTCTTTGTCATGGCCATTGGATGACAACTGTGGATATACAGGATGCTTATCTTTATTTACTTTTCATCAATCAACCCATCATATACCTAGGTATATTTGAAAAGTATAACAACCTTTCTGGTAATTATTGAAGTATCTGTAGTTGGGCAATCATTAAATGTAACATACTTCTGTGATTGTCCTAACCTATAAATTTCCACCCTCTGTACTTATGCTTCATAAGAGGGTGATACCCTCTGGAAGTGGACAGACAATACCATTTTAGTGGCTGATGACACCTCAGCAAGTAGTTTTCCGCCTGCATTAGCAAGTCCTTGTGTAGCATTTGAGAGAATGGAGATGAGAAAACCAGGATGGGGAACATTTTACAGTTTTATTTATGTAACCAATCAGCAGCAACCACTTTTATTTTATTATTTATTATTATGAATTAATGTGTACTACTTTTTTTATAATTGTCTATGTTTTCACTATCAGGTTTCCAAAGTAAATAAGATGTTTATATACTACTTCTACTACTGTTTTACACTTGGGAAGTTTGACATGGGTTCTCCTCCTTCCAATAATCTCCTTAATGTTCATCCAATTATAATTTTCAATTCAATTTGATATAAATAACACCTGTCCTTACCCATATTTTCACAGTCAGTTCACCCTCTTTCATTCAATCTATTGGTTGGCTAGTGTGGCCTCTGTTCTGTCTTTTTCTGATCTCTTGATTTATATGCTATTTCATTGACAACATTGTTTATAAATTTTACCATGTTGCTCAAGGGATGCTTCTTACTAGCAAGGTTGTCCACTTTCTTATTGAATGATACATCACTGTAGCCTGGAGCATATGTCATTATCAGATAAGCATTTAAGTTTCTTAAGTGTTTTACCCATGTTCTTTGGAGAAAACTTGTCTTCAAATTTTGTGATGAAATTTAGTAAGTGTGTCAGGAATATGATCCTGTTATTATCTTCACTGTTACTGGTCAGCATTAACTGGATATCCCAGTTTTTTTTTTCTAATGATCTTTCAAACACTAGGTGTCCATTTCTCAACATTGCTTCTAATTGATCCATCCAATTCTATGATCAGTGTAGATCTTTGCTCATAAGCCCATTCTATAACTGGTTGTGTTGACCAGTTCTGATCTTTTCCTCCATATCCTGCTGCCAATTTTCTTTTTGTTTAACTTTACACCATCTCCCTGGACCTACTCAACACTCTTGGTGTTATCCAGTAGACATATCTCCTATACATCTATCTTAGCCTCACTGGCCCATGACTTGAACAGTTTTGGTCTCTTTATTACAGCTTTGTCTGCACTCTCTTCAAGTGCAG
Source organism: Limulus polyphemus (assembly GCF_000517525.1). NCBI lineage: Eukaryota > Metazoa > Arthropoda > Merostomata > Xiphosura > Limulidae > Limulus > Limulus polyphemus. The sequence goes on from NW_013667067.1 coordinate 46,285, forward strand.
TTATATTACTGGTTTCTGTTTTTTCTGAAAACCTTCTATTATAGATACAGTACAACACATTGTGCTCTAACTCTTCATACCTGTTATGCCACAGCTAAGAATGACCACATCTGAGAATGTGCATGGTTCCATTGGTGAATACATGCTCTCCTTTTCTTCTTTTTCACCAAGCAGGGTTTTTCATATAATTAAAGGCAAACGAACGAGTAGTATAAAGAATTGCAAAGGGTGTAAGATTTGGAATTGCCTTATTTGATAAGACACTCATATGCCTCCACCTGGAAAATGAGAAACATAATTCTTTCTTTATTCATTGAGTATATATACATGAATTTTTTTATTCAATTCACAATTTCAAACTGCTTTGCCCTCTGCCTGGAAAACTTTCTCTGGATGCCCATGAGCTCAGTTTAAAATTCCTATTAAATATTTTATAAAATTCACTATTTAATTTTTTGTAGAATTGTTGTTTCTAAAGAGCTACATTTAAACTTAAGACCAGTGAATCATAATTTTTAGAAGTAAAATAACACTTTTTAGGTTGAGTATTTTTTTCATTTCAAAAGCAATAATTTATTTTCACATTAAAAGTAGTAATTCCTTTTGTCTTTTATGAAAAATTTGTTGATTTCTTATGTTCCAAACTTTTTGTAAAAGTTATTAGTTAAGTTCTGTTTCATTTTTATCACAGAGTGGGAATTACTGCCATTATTTAAATGTCTTCTGTTAAAAACTTTGCATTATTGCTACATGCAGTCATATGCTAGATATAAGAGCCAAAAATGAAAATAAAAAAAATTGATGTCTTTGATATATATATATATATGCTTTCCATTGGAACACATGGTTTCGTTCCTCAGAATTACAACTTGCAGTGAAAGATGATAATGCTATCACTGATGAGCAATAACATTAAAAGCAAAGTAAGTAATTTCAAAGCAAAGAAATTCTTGTTGTTATTCCCTGCCCACCAGTGGCTCAGTGATAAGTCATTGGGCTTATAATACAAAAAACTGGGTTTCGATACCCATGGAGGGCACAGCACAGATGGCCCATTGTGTAGCTTTGTGATTAACAATAAACAGTTGCTCTTCTGCAACCCATGTTCTACTGGTTTTTACAATTATTTAAACAACCTTCTTTATGACAATATTTCTTTGTCAGATACGAAATTTCCCTGTTTTTGAGAGCAATTCTTCTTTTGAGGAAATGGCCCTTTTTCTGAGTTTTCTTCTCACTGGCTGTGGTATTTTTTTCTTCTTCTTCTTATGTCTTATCTGGTTTATTTCATTGAGAAACTCCTTTTCCTTTTACCTAACTTCCACTCTGTTTCTAATGTGTCTGATCTGAGAACTTTTCATAAGTCTAGTATGTAACTTCAATCTCTAGCATCATCTTTAAAAAATTTGATTTTGGGGTGATCTTAAAATATCCTTAGCACTTCACAGCTTTTCTTCAGGAATTGAGTGCTTTTTTTTTGTATGTCCATTTTATACATGAACTTATTGAATCTTAGCCAGCTTATCATGTTTCTGTTGAGACAGATGTTGTTTTTTTTTGTTTTTTTTTTGAGGTTAGTCCACCCATCTACTTTCATTCTTGGTTGCTCAGCTTGTTTTTTGTGTCTGATGACTTGACCTACTTATTTCTGGAATCTCTTTTAATAATTAAAGAATGAAACAATGGTTGCCCATTGTGTGCCCATCTTCTCTTCTTCTTTCATTTTTATTTTTGGTCAAGTTTTTGTCACTTTCCTCTCTCTGTTAATTACATTTTTGTTTTGTCTTCTACTTTTTTTTCCAACATATAGTACCTTCTCTAAATTCTCCATTTTTCATGTCATTTTTTGTTCTTTACTTCTTATTATTGTCTGTTTTGAATTAGGACATTGCTTTAATTATAAAGAGTCTGGCCTTGCAACCTTTTGTACTTGTTATAAAGCTGTAGTTTTCTTGTTTTAGGGGAAACAAATTCATATATTTCCACTATTGTTGCATCCTGCATTTTGATATTTTTCCACCTTTATTGCTCTTCTTCCTAAGACTTAGGTGACCGGTCACATTTTTTTCACATATTATCCTCCTTTTGTTTTCTACAGTTCATTATTTTATAAAATCAGACAAGGTGTCTTATATTCTCCACTGCTACTTATCTTGCACTTAGCCTTTTTATAGTGCTCATAATATATATTGTGACTCTTTACAGAAAAAATAACTTGCTTTCTTGTTTGCACATTTTTTGCTAAACAAACTTTTTATCCTGATGGTTTATTCTAGTATGAATGAAGATTTGATACATAAGTTTTCATACAACTCCCATCAGATCTGTTGCATCTGTCTATTTTCTTTGCTGTTGCAGTTTGTTGTCCTTTGTACCATGATCCATGTGAGTATATGGACATTTTTACCCATTGCATGCAGCTTGTTTACATCATAACAATCTCTCCTCTTCTGGGCTGCAACTGAAGGTTTTAATTATTTTACAAATAGCTTTCGTAAGTTTTTTCCCAATATTCAGTTTAAAAGTGTTTTGGCCTTTCTGATAGTCTCTTCCAATGTACCAGCATAGTATGCTGTCTCAATAAACTCTCTGGATCAGCGAAACATTGTTATGGGCTGACTACAAAATTAGATTTGATATTGTTAAGCTTGCTATACTTTTTCTAATCCTCCTCTCCCAACAAAAACACAAACTTTATTGCTTTTACTCTTCATGCATATACTGTATGACTTGTTCCATTTACATATGAACAAGGTTTCCAGATTATAGATTTGTTTGGTCTACACTATAATTTGAAAACCTTTTTGTTTGCTGTCAAAAGTAATGATGTTTCAACTTGGAAAAATTATATGTGTATTTCGATAGTTATAGAATTTAAATTGTTTTTAATGCATCTAATTAGGACAGGTATTTCAAGAAAAAATATTTATTATTTTCTGGGTTAGAGAAATATTTTAAAAGATTGAAGCTTTTGAGTATTATTAACTATTATTGAGTATATATTATTGTAATATAATATTTTACATGCTAGAAGTATATGCTGTCATTTACGCTTGTGCTTGGTAATATGTATTTTTGTTTTAAATAGTGGTTTTTATATTCATTTGGACTTTTTTACTTGTAGAACACTTTCAGCTCTGTTTTTTTTGTTTTTTATTGGTTACAAGCCTAAATAATAATGATTCCATTGTCCATAAATATAATTATGTTCTTGACATCACAACTTAGTAAAAATTAGTATTTATTTCATCTTGAAATCTACTTGAATTTCTTCTGTCCTAATATGTTTGTAAATATAATATGTTAATTGGCAATTTTAATACTTCATTGAATCTATACATAATTTATGAAGACTTAGACTGACTAACATAGTAAAATATTGTTCTTGGTGAGCATCTCAAAATGAACGAAAAGTGTTCCATCTTTAAATCCTGCTTCTTCTAAATGTTTCCTTACTGTATTGAATTAATGATTTGTTATCTCATAGTACTGACCTTTGGTGAATTATTGCATAATATTTCAATAAATAGCTTCTGAGACTCCAAAATTAAGGGCCATGATTTTTTTACATATTACATGCAAAATTGCCCTAGGGAAGTTGACCCTTAAAAGTATATTTAAAAGTGTTCAGAAGTTATTTATCGATAATTTATGTTACTGTATATGTCCCTAATGGAAGTGTAAACGATGATGTTGATATACACTTTACGTATATTGTTTAAAAAGTAGTCCATAGATGGCAGAACGGTAGGAAAAGAGCAATTTATATTACTGAACTTTAGATGATCAAACTATAAGACCAAGTTTATCTCATCGTCATATAAAATATTTTTGTCATAGTTATGAACGAGTTAGTTGGTATAATATTTTTAGTGACTTACGGACTACAGAAATGACAAGCTTATTATCCCATCATGGGCCTCGCCCTCTTAAAGTACCTACGTTAGTCCTAAATCAACTGACGAAGCAATAATGAAAATTATTAATCATTTTTAGAATCATCTTGGAAGTTGAAATATATTAATGTTTGTTGTGGTGTTTAAAAAAAAAGCTTAAAATTGATGACATGTGGTAGAAATCATGGAATTATGCCATAATTTGCTTTCACGTGAAATATTAATGCATGTGGTCGTGTAATTGGAGCAGGTGGTTAATTAAAGTTTAAATCTAGAACATAAAGCCATTTTATGTGAACCTAGTATTTTACCAGTGGTATAGGAAGGAGTTGCAAAGTGGGGGTGCTTGGCTAGACATGCAGATAATATAATAATATATTTTACAGTTGTTATATAAGTCAAATATATAAAAGTGTGTGTGTGTGGGGGGGTATTTTACCAGTGGTATAGGAAGGAGTTGCAAAGTGGGGGTGCTTGGCTAGACATGCAGATAATATAATAATATATTTTACAGTTGTTATATAACTCAAAGATATAAAAGTGGTGGGGGGGGGGGCTATAGCACTCCCAGTTCCGACGGTTTTATCATAAAAACCTCTATAAACAAATCAGCGGTAAGATTCGATTCCCTGTGGTGGATAGAGCGCAAAGAGACCCATAGTGTAGTTTGCGATAAAATAGAAAAACTTTTAAAGTAGCGCTACAAGGCGAAACGAAGGGATTAAGAAAATGATTTCTGGAGGTTTAAGTAGTATTTTTAATACATTTTTATCTACATTCCTATTTATGCGCTTAGTTTTCATAATTAGTGTTTATAATTATCTAGATTTATGTGAAGAAGAATTGAATGTTAGAGATAGTGAGAAGGCAGTCCATTGTTTTGTAATATGAGATTATACAAGTGAATGCAGAAGCATAACTGTTAAAATTCTTAACTTTGAGCAACAGTGAACTGAAACCAGAACATAATATTTTTTTGCTAAAACTTATTGTTAGTAGACAGCAGTTTAATTAAATCTCAGTACAAGTTAATTACCAAGGTTTGAAATTAGAGTTGAAATTACGGCGAATTAATACAGTACAATGTAATCTAACTATTTTATATCAAAAATACGTATAATGAGTACATAACATTAGTTGTTTGGGCCTTGATTGAATTTAACTAAATTATGTACATAAGTATGTGAAAATAGTCATTCTGTAATTAGTTACAAGTCAGTACGTTACCAAAGGAGTTAACTTATCAATCCATCTTTCAAAAAAGGTATTAACTATAATTTTCAACATTTGATATTTATTTTTACACTAGAATGCAGGCCAACCGAGATAGTAAAATGTATTATACCCAAATAGTTTGCAAATCAGTCTAAAGATAGCAGCACGGTAGTAAGTAATTTTAAAGATTATAGATAAATAAACACAAAGTACAGACAGACACCTTGTTTGTTCACTTTCGATTACTTGGGGAAAAGTTAAATTTTAATTATTCGTTATACAATATTTTTATGCCACCGTATACTGTTTTATATAGCTCAGAGTCAGTTACTGAATACTTTTACAGAAAACAAGATAACATACAAGCGACCAATTTGTACTTTTTGGAATGTAAAGCATTTTTGGCTGGTTTGTATTAGAAGAAAACCAGCTGTGTAAAATATTAACACATTCTCAATCTAGAGTGTTATTCATTGAGGTTGATTAGAATGTGATACCTTTTAAAAGGGTCTAGCATAGTCTAATGGTCAGGACGACCAGCTCGTAATCTGTAGGTCGTGGGATTGAAATTCACCCTCGAGCATGTTTGCCATTTATATCGTTTGGGGCGTTATAATGTGAAGGTTAATCCCATTATTTGGTGGTAAAAAGTAGCCCAACAGTCGGCAGTGAATGTTGTAAACTAGCTACCTTCCCTCTAATCTATCACTTGAAAAATAGGGATGGCTAGCGCAGGTAGACCTCGAGTAGCTTGCTTGAAATTACAAAAAAAAAAAACCAGACAAAAATCCACATATATTTTTAGTTTTATGCTCTAACAACATATTACTGATATGATGTGCGCAACAAGTATCCAATAAGTAGTATAGTTTTTATTAAAATTTTGTTTTTAGCAAACATACTGTCCACCTATACCAAACCAGAAGATATCACTATGGTGCGTTATCAGATCTACAGATCTGACAGAAGCATGTTCGGAAATTAAATATTTCTCAGTCAAACAAAATTCTGTATCATTTACAGTGTTGACGTAAATTACACTTAAACGTCGTGTATCAGAAACTTAGGATAGGTGAACGTCAAACAGGTCACTGATATTTGTTAATTTAACAAGTTACGAGTAGTAAAATCAAGAAGAAATTGATTTGTGCAACTTTGTTGTTGGTGTTGTGCAAAGCCGTTTAACTTTTTATCTAGGTTCGTGGAAACTTTAATTGATTATGAACCAGTTTCGCTGCTGACATCAGTTGCCTCACTTTACAGGCGGGCCGAGCGTGGCCTAGTGGATTGCGTGCTGGACTATGAATCCGAGGGTCTACGGTTCGTATTCAGTTGCTGCATAACAAGAAATTTGCTCCACACTTTAGGACCGTGCGTGCGTTATAAAACAGCGACTTTTAAATCTAACTATTCGATTAGAGTATCGTAAATGTTGGCGATGGGTACTGTTGACTAGCTGCCTTCCCTCTAGTTTATGAGTTCACAATTAGGGACGGTTTGCGAATTTACACGAACTTCCGAAACAAACAGCTTTTTATTCAATACATAATATTTAAATTTCTTAAATACACTATGATTTTCAGTTATTCTCGTTATTAAAAAAACAAACAGTTTCATTGGGGGATCCAAAACATGCTTGTGTGAGTACATATTTATATTCGTCTCATATGCGGATAACATTTAATTCACAGCACAGAAGTCTTGGATTCTTTCAGAGTCAGGGTGCCATGCTTATGTGCTATTAATATATATATATATATATATAGTTGAGCATTAATCTGAAACAGATGAAGTAAATATGCTGCTGTCTTTTGGGTCACCCTGTATTATACACGGTATAATAAAAACAAAACATTCATACCAATGAGAAACAGTATAAGAAATACGCCAGGATACTCTCCAAGATCTTACTTATCAATACTTTAGACAGCCGAGGTCATGAAATATTGATATGACAGAACGCACAGAAAGATGTTTCTGAATTATTAAGAAAATACTATTTTAATTATCGCCTAACCGCGCGCACAGCAATCCATCATAGTCCTATTAGGTAAACACTCTGTCTCCGGCACCACTACACTTCTTTTTCCGAGTTCTGATTTTGTCGTTTTTCATAGTAATTTCCGGTGGAGGGGAAGGGAAGCGTACTCGCCGGTCTTGTGAAATAAATTACGGTAGATTTAGTTGTTGCTGTGAGGGTAAAGAATCTCCCTTGTCTGTTGTGCATGACTGTAACCGTTTATTACACGTTGGTAGGGGAGAACGGAAAACAAAAAAAATCGTAAAAAATGGGCTGTGTTTGCACTCTAATCTACTTTTAGGAAGAACTCGTTTTCAAAACCCGCCAAGATTACAAAGCCACGTAGGGAGAAAATCCAAATTTAACAATGTCGTCTTAGCTGCTGACATGGTATATTACATTGTGTTGACTAATAACGTTGAAGAGTAGTATATAAAGATGCTAGAGTCTAACCAATGATTTACTTTGTCCTGTTGTCATTATTGTAGTACTCATTTTAAAATTTGATAATGAAATACAGCGTTGATAAATAAGATTCATTACGAAGTAACACTTTTTTTTTAAATCTGATAATGTAACACCAACGATAGGTGTCGTGAAGTTGTGTTAAGAAATTTTCCCACATAATTATACATTTTTGTTAACGTAATTTCCGGACATCATGGACGCTTGGAGCTAATGGCAAAAATCTACATGTAATTTACCGCCAGTTTGACGTATTTAATTATACTGTGACCGTGTCAGTGTTTTAGGAATTATAATTATTGTACAGGCCGTTTCACTCGTTTAGCTAATGGGGAAATGTACGTGTGATTTATGAACGGTTTCATATAGCGACAATGTCAATATTTGGGGAATGATAGTTATTGGATAAGGCGTTTTTAATAAACATTTTTGAGCTTTGATTACATTTTCCGTTAACGTAAAAGAATAAGTTTGATGTGTTTATATACAGTACTTAATTGAATAAAATATAAAAGTAGTTTCCATTAAGCTAGGCAGAAAAAGGCTTTTTTGTTGTTTTCTGTTCAGTCGATCAATATCGTATTTAACATGGAATTATTATAAAACACATACATACATTTTTGATTATGTTTTGAAATGCCGGTCAATTAGTACATCGTGCTTATACTTGTAGCATTAAAACCTGTGTAATATTTCGTTGTTGTTGTTTTTTACATATAGCCGGGGTGAGTTAAGCTCGTGCTGGTACATTCTTCTGTCTGGTTCTGTTTTCATCGATGGGTCGATGTTCTTGCCGAGAAGCAGGTAAGTGCACTATTTTATTCAGAATACTGTATTCAGTAGTCAGCTATGAGTATAGCTTGGGTCAATAACGTTGGCTGCAACAGAATTTCTTGTGCCACGTTATAAGTTTTCTCAAACCAGGCTTAGAATTTAGCAGAAAAACAAATCCTATACCGAAAAATAGAAGGAGTGCGCATTAGTGTTTTATAAACTGTACAGTTATATCATTCTTTATTAATCATTGTGGACTTTCAACCCCTTCTCATAAGTTATGTGATACACCGTTGCACATGTTTCATAATTTATAAAACTGAAACATTGAAGAAAAAAAAATGCAAGGAATAGAACCGCTAGAAATATTAAAGAATACATTTGATTTGTGAGGAATTGTTGGACGTTACCCTATTCACGCGCCGTATGAAAACTCAAGTTTATGGTTCAGTCAAAAGCACTAATGAAATGGGATATCCGTTCTTCTTTTATTTGTCATTTCCGTGAATAATTTATAACTTATCAAACTGAAGGATCTTGTTCAATTAGTTACACATTAATCTCTTACTGTATGGTACATTCAGGCATTTGGATTCGTGTTGATTGTTTTGGCAATTTTATTCTTGTTTCATTTCGAATAAAATAATCTGCCCGCAGAAAGTTAAACTTCATAAATGGCAGAATAATACTAACGAAATAGTAGTCATGTGTGAAAAGAAATACAGTTATCGTTGTGTAAGTTGTTCAGTGTCTGCTACAGAAATTTTTTTTATTATAATGGATTGTTGGAAGTTCTGTCAAATGGCTCCATCTTGCCACTTCCATTTCACGTCCTGCTGGCGATAGATTGAAAATTATCGTAATCTTGAACAAGGGCTAGGCTTATTGGAATGAATGTAATAATGATAATAAATACTATTTCACGTCATTGTGATAAGAATTATTTTAGAAGTGGTTTCATCAGTTCAGGAATAAGTTTTAACGAATTTGGGGGAAATAAGAGGATAGTTATTGTGAATGTCAAAATAATTTCCGACCATTACCACCACCTGAAATAAGTTTTGAAGATCATTTCCTGGAAAGGGATTAATTAGGGGAAAACAACACAACTCTCGTAAATAGTTGTCGAAAAGCATGAAAGTCTTAAGTAAGATAAAAGGGAATTTAGATTTGTAACAAAACCATCCCGTCACATGATTTATCACCGTATTATATTTAACTGTATTTTTGAGTTATTAGCAATTAATTCAAACACCCTTAGCAGTTACGCAAATGCCTTCTGTTGTATACATGGTAAAGTTGGTTCGGAAAGGGTGGTAGTGCTCGCATTGATTCCCTCAATTATTAAACAAAATCTGATTTCATGTACATGTTGTGAGCACGTGCTATGAAAGAAAATGTGTTATGGACTTTTATGTTTAGCGTTTTCAGTTAGATTTTACTCACTACAGTAAACTATATTTATATAGGATATGAAGATTATGTAGTACTCATGCTAATGACTTGTTTTTCTGAATTATTTTGCATAGATGTTTAATATACTAAAATTCGCCGAAATCGGTATAACTCTGTGACAAGTGGTGAATCCAATGATAGATTGGGTTCGATATTTATTTTTAGCAATCGCGATTTTGTTTATTATTATTATTTTACTTTTAATATTACGAGAAATTTGGGAAAAGATGGTTACTCAATTTAATTTTTCATTTCTGCTTTCCAAAGATTTTTCTTTTTCAACTTGTACACGACAGTGTTTTGAATCACACACGATGAAGATAATGTTCGCCAACCTATCAACAGATATTTTGAGTGTTCCGACTGAAGTAGCAAAATGATTTTTAATATAGAAAACCTGGACTCACTTTTTTCCAGGCATTTATCCTGCTGCTATAACTTTGTAAAAACTTTACAGGAAGGGTAATAGCTAATAATAAACTATCGTTGAATAGCTAATAATAAACTATTGTCGACAGTGGGAGCCTATTTATTGAGTTTTAAGAATAAAATACGACCGGGCATTGTCTAATGGTTAACGTGTCTGGCTATGAATCCAAGTATTCGTGGTTCGTGTCCCGTTGCCGCAAAACACACTTCGCACGTTGGGGCCGTAGGTGCGTACGCTATTAGAAAATTATATGCTATGTGCAGATAACCCTCGTATGACTTTATTCAAAAAACATCAAGAGAATATAATAATAGTAATGTGAATACGTAATCCCCCCCCCATTTTATTTTCATAAAATAAATCTGATAATTAATGTTTCCTGGATGACTTTTCCAAGGTTTACATCTGACCCTATACAGCTTTTCACCTGTACAAGAACACCAGTCATTCTCAGGACTAGTATACAATTTAATTTGCGTAAGAAGACGTACAATGTAGGTTTGATATACCTGTGGTGATATTGTACCTCAGTATAACCACTTTGCGTTGCTACAGTTCGTCCATGTTGGATGTTGTTGAAGAAATTGATTATTTAAACATTAGTGTCCCAATAATATGTGTTTAATAAAAATATGATGTGTTATCTGTATATCTGTCCATTTTCCTCGCCTTATTTATCACTCCCTATAAAAGGCTAATTCCCTTTGTCACTGTCGAGAACGCTTTCAATGCTCCTTTTTTGGTAAAGCTCAACAACATCCATCGTCGCTTAGCAACAAAACTATCACCTGGTTGTTCTTAGGCCAACTATGGTGTTTATGTTGAATGCACAATATTCTTAGAATATAAAGTAGTGGTAAAAACTCGCCATATTAAAATAACTTTATTAATAAAACAAGAAAATGACGTTTCGGGCAACAGCCCTTCATCAGCTAACCAGTGGCAATGTAACTACGAATTTAACTATTTTTGTGAATAATGTACAAGCTAGATCGCTACCAGACAAATGCTTACTGTGTAGTAGCGAGTTACTACATTTACTAAACACATCTCGGCAGCAGGATATCGCTGGTTCAATCCACGTCCCACCAAACATATTCGTTCTTTCAGCCGTGGGGGGGGGGGGGGCGTTAAAATTTGACGGTCAATCCCACTATTCGTTGGCAAAAAAGTAGCCCAGGAGTTGGCGGTGGGTGGTGATGACCAGCTGCCTTCTTTCTAGTCTTTCATTTCTAAATTAGGGACGGCTAGCGCGAAATTGGAAACAAACCAAACCTTCTGTTTCTTTTTTTTTTTTGTCTTGTGCTCGTTTTTATTTTCGATCGTGAATATCAGATGATATTTTCTCTAACATTTACTGTTTGTTTATTATCTCTATGTAGAATGAAACACGTTTATATATATATATTTATCAAATGATGATCTGAACTGATTTGTTCAGCTATTTTACCATTAACATTTCACATTATAATGTAATCAAGAAAGAGTCAAATGAAGAACTAAAGCGAAGTTTCTCCTTATAGATACTAGTTAACCTGAAAATTAACCGTGGTTAGAAATGTGCATAACAAAAGTACCTACTATGGCTTTAGGAGCTTTGAACGTTCATACGGCAGGTGCCACGTGGGCTGTTATTGTTTTTATTCCCCAACCTTTATAGCCACGTGCATAATACATTGGTCTGGCCTCGCCTGCAGGCAGTGGATGGAACAGTCAAAATATGAATACCAAGCCGAGGCGGGGATGAATCAATTTAACATTGTATACCTTGCATCGTGTGGTTGGTGGTGTGTTCTTGCTCGGCGTCTTTTTTTTTTCACAGTCTTTTCGGAGATAGCAATTGCTTTAAGGAATGTGAATGTTTCTTCTTAATGTTTGTCCAGTGCACTTGCGAGTTTCGTGACTTGATTGCCTTGGCCCAACTGATGATTCTGGTTCGCACCAACCTGTTATGCAGAAACTTTGCGTTTCTGGATTTGGAGGAAAGGTGATAAAAAAATTAACATGATAATTATAACGCGGCTTTCTAAACATCTTTATGTATGCTTTTCTAATATATTGTTTATAACTTTGATTGTTGGTTAATGTATTTATACTACATTTCGTATTAAAGTTGTAGTTTTACAGTGAGCTTAAGGAATAAACTTAGACAAAAGATATTGTTTTTGTAATCAGGTATATCAATCTGAGGTTTAAAGCGTGGGCTTTCAGATTAGCTCCAGTGTTTGATTATGATACATAATGAAGGGTAAAAACACATTCGGTCTAGTAATTATAGGAGGTTGCGATCCCTGGATCTCGTATGCAAGTGGGGCTAACCAAATCTCGGGATTCATAGGAGATAATCCCAGGATTTTAGGATTGTATGACGAGAGGGCTGTCACTGATATTCTCTATTTTTTTTCCCTCTCACAAGGCGACACTTCAGAAAATTGCATGAAAAGTTTTAACAAATGCGATTTCTTGATTAAACAATATTTAATACTAATAGACAGTTACTATACCCAATTTTAATTTCTTACACTAGATACTGAAGAAATCTTGTTAGATAATAGTGACGCACGTACAAATGGGATGCGATTCAAACGTTCACGAGTTAAGATAAAACAGTTTTAATAACAAATTCGATCGTGCAAATACTAAAAGTTTTACCGATCTCCAGTGTTCGCTTTATTTTTTAATCATTTAAGTTAGATAAGAAATACAGATATGTTAATTGTTTTGATTAGACAAAATATAATGTAAATAAAATATTTAGAATGTGATTGAAGGCAGGTTTGCCTGCTAATATTTTTTGCCACGACCCACTTTGTTATCCATTTCGAATTTCAAATCAGAAATGTATAAAAAGAGCATTCTTGTGTTGATCGTTTTGAGTTTCTGCATGATTAAGTAACAGACACGATCTTGAAATTAAGTCGCGAAATGCTTTGGGCTATTTTTTTATCCAAATTCACAATCGGAAAGCTATGTAACAATAAGCATGACAAGTTACAGAAAAATATTGTTTAACCTAGAACTAAATGATATTGTTTAACCTAGAACTAAATGAATCGTGAAATGCAACAAGCTCACAGGTAATGACATGAGTAGATGATCTAAGAACATATGTTTTTAACGTGTTGTTTTACAGACCATGTACATAGCAGGGGAAACACCACACCAATTTACTATACTTGTTAACGTGGGCGATAAAGGTAGAATAGCTCTGAAACGAAAGCTACGCAACATTACTTTTACTTTAATGAATGCCGAGAGGAAAGTTAGATCAAAACGTATTTTTTGTGATTTTAAGACCATTGGTTATAAAGGGGGAAAAAGCAGTGTAGTTTTGTTATAATCGGCTATTTGCAACGTAAAATAGAAACATACCCGTGTGATATCCATTTTATGTGTGTGTGTAGTAGATAATTACATTAGTGCTAGCTTGTAAAAGAAAAAATCGGATTATATTCATTTAGTGACTCTCAGAACCATATTCAGAGCACAGAATCTTAGTCAGCAGTAATATGTAACAATACGTCCTATTGTTGGTTTCTTGAAAAGTTCCGCCGCCTCTTAGTCTTTAACTTTGTGACTACGATGTTTTGGCTTGCGTTCACGTTGCAGGGTTTTTTTTTTTGTTGTTGTTTTTTTCTCAGAGGTCTCAGTTTTGTTGAAAAACAATTTCCACTCCGGTGCCCAGCGCAAGTTACCACACATGAACAACAACAAAACAATAGACATCGAGAACGATAAACCCACTTCTACACGAATATCAGCTAACTTGTATGGATGCAAATGTAATTAACAAATACCACGATTTTTCCTTTCGATAACATCATTATTTCGCTGATTTTCCGAGAGTAAGGTTCCAAATCTTTACAAACAATATATATATTAGGTCATTATTAGGTCGTAAATAAATTAATGTCGCTTTTTTTAGATGAAAAAACCCGAACAACTTGTATATCAAAACAAAACATATATTAAATGAAACAATCGTCATTCTTATCGATGATGCTTTTCCATCTTACAATCAGGTTGTTAATGTCCTGATTAAATAAATCACTTGGCTTTCAAGCAAAAAACATGTAGATGTCCTCTTTAACACCTTTCACATTTGCATACGTTTTCCCATTAAGATGGTATTGCAGCAATCGAAAAAGATGGTAATCTGATGGTGCCATATCTGGAGAATATATGGTGGGTGGGGGAGAACTTCCCAAACCAACTCCATAATGTTGTGTTGCGTCAAACGTACCACACCTGGACGTGCATTGTCATGGTGAAGAACACCTTTCCGGCTGACGAGTGAAGGGCGTTTCTAATGAAGGGCTTGGTTTAAACGTCCCAGGTGCTGACAATAGATCTCTGCATTGACAGTTCGCTGTGGATTGAGAAGTTCGAAATGAATTACTCCTTTGATGTCCCACCAAATGCAAAACATCACTTTCTTGGGGTAGGAAGTGTTTTTTTTGTGTAGGACTGAGCCATTGTTTTTGGCGTCTAATGTTCACATAGAGAATCCATTTTTTTCATTACCGGTGACAATTCTGTCCAAAAAATGGTTCACGCGCATCACGCGCCAGAAGAGACGAAGCAACGTTCACACGTTGGAAACGATGATCTTCGGAGAGTTCGTGAGACATCCAAACACCTACTTTATGGAGTTTTCCCATATTCCTTAGATGTTTACGTATTGTTTCATGAGGCAAGCAATTTCAGGGCCATTTCACGAGTGTGTTGCCTTGGGTTAGACTCAACAAGCACCTTCAGAGCATCAATATCAATTTCAACATGTCGGCCCCCCGCCATCAAAGTTTTAAGGCTAAAGTCACCTGAACGAAATTTACAGAACCATCGTTGATACTTACGAACGCTCAACATATTTCCATAAACTTATTTAAT
>NW_013667067.1:61897-68239 GCF_000517525.1 Limulus polyphemus
GTCTCGTCGTGTGCCATCGCTAGAAGGGATTAGAGTATACTAAACTTTACACATTATATAGGCTACACTAACGTGATGTTTAGGCGGTTCATTTAACTATTGATGTACGTTTATTGGGGGGTGGTTAATGAAAGTGTTCCAAAACGCGACATTAATTTCTTGACGACCTAATATATATATATATTCAACTAAAACAGTTCTGCTTACATCATATTAGCGAATCTCGTAGAATTGCTTTCGGGTATTTCTGAACTTTCGTATACAGCTGTAACTACAACAAATAGATAAAGTTCAGCAAAAAAACAAATCAGTTATATACTTTTACTATAACTTAAAATAATATCTTACCTTTACAGACAGGAAGGAAGAAGACGGACACACACATCTGCTCTTGTCCATTTCGAATTTGGTATATTCATTGGTTTAGTACTCTTCTAGAATCGAACGTGTACAGTGTGGTAATAGTCAGTATAGGTGTTTGGGAGAAGCATTAGGACGAACTTTATTTATAACTGCCAAAACGTATATTCGTAAAATGTTATGGGTTTTTCACATTATTACAAGCAAATTCGGCTGGTATATACAAACATGTTTAAACACAGGATGGAACAACCAATTTTCGCTAGTAATTGAAAACAGAACTCCTTGTTAAGTTTAGAATAATTGATCACGCATGTAGTTGAAGCTGTACCGTCAAAGTTGCTACAATACTAAGGCACAACTTCGCGGACTTGCATACATTTACACCGTTGTTCATGTAGACATTTGCTGAAGATCGAGTTCTTAGTTGACGCCACTCCAGTCGTGCCTTTTCAACACACATACATCCCTGACGTTGCCCTTTATAACTCCTATTGACTACTGGTTATGAAACTACCATAAAGAATGTCGTTGTGATGGAATAAATTACCCTATCAACAATACAAATCATTCTGTTTATTTAAAAGACGACAGATTTCACCCAACGTTACAGTTTAACGTTATGTATGAAGTTTCGTGCCTCACAATGTTTGTTTTATCAACATGTAAGAGAGATAAGTAAAGATGAACCTGTTACCGTTAAATCTGATAAAAATCGCAGTGTGGCCAAATAGGAAAAAAAAAAAAGGTTACTAACACGCGATAATGACAAAAAACAATATAATGATGATATTTGGCATGTCATTATATACACTTACCTTCAAGCCACAAAGGAAAGCCTTGAGTTCAGGAGGCAATAACTACGTTTGTTGTTGAATAAGAGTTATGGTATATTGTTATTATTTTTTTATTTGTCTCATATGACACTATGTTTGAAGTATCTCAATTACTGCGCTCCTATTTTCATACATTTTGTGTTTAAACATACATACACACATAAATATATATTATTTATCCAGTTTTGGAAATAATTATTAATAATTAATATAGTGAATAAATTGTGAAAATGGACTGTTCCACAGTATACTCACGCGTGGATGTTTTAAATTGTGACTGGCTGTTATCCATCCAATCAGACTGCGCCACCTCAAAGTACAGGCAGCCATACTATTCCCAGCAGTAGTGCGGTGTATGCACTAATGGTTCTCAGGACGTGTATGTCATATGAAAAACTTCGCTGGTGAAAACTACGTCATGCAACTGATTGTGACGAAATTTCATGTTTCGTTAAGAGCTGTATGTAAAATCTGAAGAGGATGCTTGAAACTAGTACTGTTGATAATAGGAGTGTTCGAGGTAGAAAGTCCAAACTGTTTTTAAAGTGATGTTAAGCAACTCGGGGTATAGTCTTTACGTGATACACACACAACAATCCAGGAGAAATCTTGTCAGTGACCTGGCTGTAAGTTTAGGTGTGAATGTTACTTTGAGGAACATTAAGACAAATATTCACACTAAATAGCTTCAGTGGATGTGTAGCTACTCAGAAACCACTGCCTAGAGAACTTATATCCACTAAAAAATTGCTAAACAAGAGTGTAGAAATAGACAGTAAAGTGAGTGTGACCTGGTACTTAATGAATAAAGTTGAAGATACTAGATTGCTATGGTTCTGGTGTAACCTAGTGGGTTCACGGTTAACTTGCGCAAAAAAGTCCACTATGTTTACGAAAGTCTTTGCAATATATGTGAGCATGGATTTAACTTCACGCCTAATTTTTTCACTTGATTATTACGAGAAAAGCGGTAAAAAAAAGAAGATATTTACGGGATTTGTTTGTTTCACTGCCTTTTTGTTTCGTGTATTAATTCTGTTATGGTATAATTTACTTCATTTACCACACAAGTTTAGTGCGATTGTTGGTGTATGCTGCAAATAATTTTGGTAGTTTTGTAGTTACAGCGAGTTTCAAGGCACTTTTATTTCTGAGCCGTAACACACCCAAATACAGGATGTATCGAAATTATTCATTCAAAACTGAAACGCAATATGGTCGAAATTTGGTATAGTTGTAACCAACGATATCGAATTATCGTACACATGCCTACTGTTGCTAATTTGCCAGAGACCATAGAAATAGACAGCGGTATGTCTTCGGATTACAACGCTAGAAACCGGGTTTTGATACCCGTGGTGGGCAGAGCACAGATAGCCCATTGTGTAGCTTTGTGCTTAACTACAAACAACCCATAGAAAAAGAACTGAGCATGCTATGTGTTTATGAACATAAAGAATCACACAATTCTTGGCATGGTCGCTACATTTGACGCGATTGCCCTGCCACGTAGTGACGAAAAAGTATAACATTAATGGCGCACATTAATTAAATACAACTGGTTTTGTAAAGCTATGTTATCATTTTTTGTTGTTGTTACCTTATTACTGCAGAAATACTTTTAAAAATAGGATATACAAATGATGTAATCAGATAAGCGTGTAGTCTAACCCAGAAGTGTGGTTCGAAAACCTAACACATTGGGAAGTTACTGAAGTTATGTGAATTTGATTCAGCTAGCGACACTACTCGTGGCCTTCAAGTGCTCACTGCTGATAGAACAGAAACGCGTTAAGCATGTGTTTCCAAGTTTGCCTAAAGTCATATCAGATTATTTTACGCATAGAATATAATGGTCTTAGTCACACCGGGACGTTAATTAAGGGAAGTATGTTGAGTAATCCCCCCCCCCCCATCTTCCCAAGAAAATTAAAATAACCTGACAAAGTATCAGTTTTATTCTTTTCTTTGTATGTCGTAAATCCGCAATATAATCCAATTTTAACTCGTATATTATTTCATTTTCACTTTAGCAAAATCAAGGGCTCCCTGGACCTCCGCAAGTATTTCCCCCTCCCTAATTAGCCCATTGGCGATTCAGCGTTAAGCTTATAACGCTAAAAAATTGGGTTTCGTTACCTGCGGTGGGTGACTACAGATAGCCCTATTGTGTAGGTTTGTGATTAACAACAAACAAATTAATTAATTCTCAAGTGGCGGTACTGCCATAATAAAAATCTTGGAGCGGGAATAAAAAATTGTTTTGTTTTCTGTGGTTGAAAGATATAATTTCTGGTCATTTGTCAGATACAAGAAAACACGAGAAACGGAATAGAAGTTTTGAATACTTCAAAATCGTGTGGCAATCTGAAGCACATGAAAATATATAAAAACTAATCTTCACATTACCCGACATGTTTGTTTACCAAACGAATGATTAGTCAGAAAAGAGAGTAAAATCAGAAGGTATCACATAAACGTTTTACCTATCACAAAATCAGCTTATACATCAGGCTCTGACCGTAACACTTGTCACACCCAACACTGATTATAGAGCAAAAATAATAATGTCTGTGTATATGTTTTAGTCTGTAAGTCTTTATTGTAGACGTGAAATTTAACAATAATTCTATATATACGCGAATGTGCATGTCACGACTCTATATGAGAGCATTATTTTAAAACTCCAACTGTAGCTAGTTACAATACTAGTTCATGGAAGTCACTGCATTGTCTAGAACCCTTCTAATGCTTCTTTGAGCCCCCTCTATCCAGTTTGAAAGATGTGTATTAAACTGTATACAAAAAGTACACTTGCATTAACGTGGATATATATAATTTTCAGAATTCTTCGGATTATTTTGATAAATAAAATACAATCACAAATTGAAACCGCAACGGTCCCCTCTGGTTGGAAGAGGTTAACGAACCTGGCATTTTGTTGTATAAATCGGGAATTTTCTTGCAGTATATTTATCTATGTTAAATGCATAGTATTGATCCGAATTTGTGTTGAATGTAATAAATAAAGATGTCTGTGTCTTGTTGTGTAAATATTTATCAGTTAATTTTGGGTGGTTATATTACTTTTGTCTGACAAACTGACTGCATTCAAAATTGTACAAATTGCATTAATTTTTATTCGTTTTTATGTGAAATTGTGTTCGTTTGACTATTTAGACTGATTCAGGTATTAAATATATTTCACATTTATTGTAGGTATTCCTTCATTGCATGTATGTAATATTTATTTTTCTGTTTTATTGATATATTTGACAAAACAGTTTTTTGTGGTGATAAACTAACAGTTATCATATATAAAGTGTTTTTTTTTATTAATTGAAAAATTGGCCATATTTCTAACTGTATTTTTCAATAAACATTGCGATTTTGAAACAAAAAATAAATAAATAAGAGACTTGGATTTACATTCAAGCTATACCATGGTTAGAAATAGACATCTTATCGTAACAATCTTAACACGTTCAAAATAGGTTGTATTCCACAGTACTTAATGCTGTATTGATCATCAAAGGAAGCCATAAAAAACAGACCGATAACAGCTATAGCCTGGCAAAAGTTTTATTGTTTTTTTTTTTCGTGAAACTTTTATGTTTAATTTCATCTTATTCACTTGGTAAAAGGTGTCGCATTTACTTTTGTACAGATCTATATACAGATCTATACCACTTGATATGTGAAACATTGTAGAAACTTTAATGTAATTTAGACATTTCTTTATCAAAAAATTAACCATTTCAGCAGCATAACTTATAATAGTTAAATACGACAAACAATTTTTAAAATTGACATAAGATTATTAGGACTACCGGTAGCATTAATTACAATTCTTTAATGCATACTATCTTGTATGTAGACTCGAGTCATGCTGGGTAAGTAAATCGAACACTGATAATGCTGGTGACCTGTCTGACTGCCTGTTGTATCCATTAGCCAAAGTTTAAGTGGTTCAGCCTGTTTTGGTTGTTCATGAGGGTAACCATCCAAACCTGCATGCTTACCTGTTTGCTCCAGCCAATAACCTGTAATGCCACTCGCAAGGGCTGCCGGGAAATGGTAGCTGCCCAGACCTGAGTTGGCCCGCCTCAGGTTTACTAATCGCCGTTGTTATGTGCATTAACCTGTACAAATCCTTCACGAGGCTAAATTTTTGCAGCTGCTTTGTGGAGGTTAACTTATGGAATTTTTGGAATGGATCGCTGTATTGTGAATGGTCAGAAAAAGTTTTCTTTTTTCTCATATTTCGCTGATTGAAAAACGTTGATAGATTTTGCATTAATGGTGTACAAACGATTAAAGTTCTAAATCTGACTGTTTAGGCGGAAACGAGAGCAAAGTTTAAGCCTAAATGTCTAAATCTGGTTCTGGAGGCGTCGATAGGCGGTGGAACTCGTCTGTATTTAGGTAGGAAATGACTTCCCCCATTCTTAATCATCTATTTGGTGTAGATTAGTATGTGTCATTACTTTAGCCAAACCTTCTATTGTTGATTGAAGCGCTATATATATCTTAGATAGTGTCTTTAATCACATTTGTACAATTTTTACCAACAGTTGTGCTTGTTTAGAACTATTAAAGTTTTCAAATGTATGTGTGGAATATACTCTTGAGACCTTCTGAATATATCGTGTTATGATTTACGTGATGTCCTTCATATAAAGTTTAAATGTCAAGATCGCTGATCGCATATCAGTGTCTACATACTGAATTGTTTCTAACCCTTTTTGCTCGAATAGTTTCCGAAGGTCAAAAAATAAAACTTCAAAGTAGACAGGCAATGGGAGATCGAATCAAGTGGCACTGAAGCATGGGTGATATGTGCACAAGCTGCTAAGTCTGATAGCTTACTTTACAGAAACATATAAAGAAACTGCGATGGTGTATGACTGTCCGTATCGTATATCAGTAAACAGATTGTGTTATATTTCATCAGTATATTACTTATCCGTAGAGAGAGAGAGAGAGTTTATGTACACTTTCAAAGCAGCTTCAGTCTTTTAAAATTGACTGTTACAAATATTATAATATCCTGTTAACAAAAACATAGCATTTATAAAGACAACCTTGTATACTTTATTAACTTTTCTTTGGCGTAAAAACAATAATAAATAAACTTAGTATCCCG
>NW_013667067.1:68495-72674 GCF_000517525.1 Limulus polyphemus
ACAATAATAAATAGACTTAGTATCCCGATAATTGTTTAATCTCGAAGTCCAAAGGAGGTCCAATTCAATCCTTACTTTGATTAACGTTTTGTTATTGGGTTATTGTGGTTTCGGAGAATTCCACTCCTCACCAGTAACCCTGAACACAAGTTAACTAAAGAGAGATAAGCTGGAACTATATCATAGTGAAAAGTGTCAAAACATATTGTTGGTGTGGACGGGCTTTATAGTCACTATGAGAAAAAGTTATACACTGGATAGGTGAAGTGAAGAAAAAGTATCATTGGTCACGTTTTTCTCATAGTGACTGTAAAGCACGTTCATACCAACAATGTGTTCGTAAAAACACTGATTTGGATCACTACTAGTATTAAGAATATAATTAAAGATCAAGTTTACAAGTGATCAAGAGATGATATGATTTGTTGGGTTATCCACAGCGTATTCAGTAATAACTTGTGACCATGTTTTTCCAGTTCGAGTGGTCCCCTCCCCCCGGTAGGTAAGCGGTAACTTTACGGAATTACAACGCTAAAATCCATGATTCGATTCCCCATGGTGGACAAAGTGGAGATAGGCCATTGTGTGGCTTTGCACCACAAAAACAACCACACCAACAGTCTGAGTGACTAAGTTGTAGAAATACAACTAATATACCTAACTCGGGATAATTTATTCTGTGTAAATATATAACTGTATACCATATAAATACGAGGAACTTTATATTTAAGGTAAAATGGAGACGTTAAGTCATGAAAAATCCTAGCGCCAGTTCACACGTAGCTCAGACCTCCTAAAAATGAATTTAAAAGTCACTGTTTTCCATCAGAGTAGATTGTTTTGAGTGTAAAGAAAAGTATCCACTACATATTTGTGTGTGTATAATATATATTACATGATAGCCTCGTGAAGAAATTTTTCTTTTTGTTTCACCAAGAAGTACCCTTGACTTTATTTATTAATATTCATAAAACCATTTCGTGGTATTTATTGAATCGCAGACAATGTTTGTAGTAAGTTGTCCTCATCTCAAGTGTTACAGCATATTCTATCTTGTGTGAGAATTAGTTTGAGCTGTAGCAAGAATTTTTTTTCTTTCTTTCTCTTTCTTTTTATCTACACAAGAGTGTGTATTTTAATTGCAAATAAACAGCAGAACTGTTTGACTGGTATTTTTATTAGAAGTACAGAGTTTGAGCAGAGATAAGAACGTGGGTATACTGATGATGTTAAATGTCACTTGGAAACAGGATAGTGGGTATAAGTAAATGAATTTTTGAAAGGCAATAGACAGTGATTTATATGTGTGTATATGTATATATATTTCATGTGAGGTTTATCGACTTGAATCTGCTACTATTCGGACAATTTTTTTAAATTATACATTTGTTTATACACTTAAAGTATATGCTAAAACATTGATCAACAAGTACCATATGTAAATACATTACTGAAGTCGTTTTCTAAAGTTCTCGAAATTGTATTGAGCTAGTATTAACTGGAAAGTGTACATAGACCCACACCTTTATTTCAAAAAATTGTTAATGACTTGAAACATGTTTGGTCATGCTATTACTAAGTTAAATATACTTGTCATAATAATTTTTAATTCATTATTATGTGTGAAATACTCCATGTGCCACAAGGATGCATCTGTAAAATTGTAACTATTTCTGTGTTAACGCCAAAACATTTTGGAAGTTTTTTCTCACGTTGTTGGATAGCAATATTTTATAGTTATATCTATGTTCTTTTTCAATGCACAACTAGATTTTACGATGATTAATGTCATTCGTTACACCCTGCGTAGAAAAATTCGAGAACAGTAGTATATATATAAAAGTCTAAACTCGTGTGTGTGTGTGTAGAAGTAGAAACATTCTGGGGTTAAAGGTCAGAACCACCGACATTATAAACTTGTGAGTAAATTTACTTTGGAAAGCCGATCATAAAACCTGGCTGATTGAGTGCCATTCGTTATTCTTGAATATAAGTGCTTTGTAATTATAATGTTATACTTTTTCTGATTTCTTAGTAGAATGCGTGCGAGTAACCTTTTTTATATTTTCTGTCAGGGTTTAGGTGCGAAAGTGTTATTTTTATTTGAAACTTTATAACAAGACACATGCACATTAAATAATTTGACTAAAATTAGTGACAGTTCTGTAAACAGACTTTGCTTGTAACCCTGTATCTCCATTTTATAATACCGAGCCCAACCTAATGTTTACCCTTGCTGTCACGCTGTCCTTATTTTTAACTAGAACAGTAATGTGAAGGACTTTTAATCACTCTACTCCTAAATATTTATTTAGCGCATTTGAAATTAGTTTATAAGGTGTATGCATCTTACATCTACGCGGCGAATTCACGTTTGCATTGTGAAATTTGTAATGTTTGTAAGTGGATTATGTAACACAATATCTGTTCGGACATTTTCTTGTTTGCTTTTATCTAATCTAGGCATAATTCTGGTTTTTGTAAGTGTATTAGGAAAATTTTATCACACTATGTATAATGTAGATTTTCCGTTCCGTTTCGGTTTCGCAACTGGTTAATTTTGCATATGTTGATCAGTGTAACAGGAAATTTGTGCTATTTAGATTTATCAAAGTCACACCTTTAACCTGCTAACTTGTGAGCTCTGCGTGGGTGGTAATTATGACGCGTTGTGGTATCACACGTTGCTGTACGCGTTATTTTTTATGACAGCTAACATGGCGTTTTATCACTACAGTGTAGATAAGCTGTGAAATTATACAGTTACTAACTAATCCTCCAGATTGTGTTTGATTCATCGTCACTCCTAAGGCCACATTTTGCTCAAACTACTAAGAGCTAGATTCAATCAGTATGGTAATATCGTGGCCTGAAAGGTTGAAAATTATCTGCCACCAAAGAGTGTCATTTTTTTACAAAATGTGAGAGTCTTGTGTATGATACTCTACGAGTTCAGAAACTCTGTCACTCGATATGCCTCAGAACTTGTATAGACTGTACGAATTCGCGAACAAATCTTTTTATTTTTTAGTTCAGCGATATTATAATAACACTTAGTACATGAGCGCTGTATATCAGTGTAAAACAATTGTATGTATATTACCAGAGGCCTTAACAAAAATAATCACTAAACTAAAATAGCGTTTCTGTGTATCTGTCGATCAAAATATTTCGAAATTGAAACAAGAGCGTGTGTCATTATACACGCATAATGTAAAAGTTTTATGTTATATTTTAAAATTTCTACACAAATAGTTTTTGATGTGATATTTGTGACGAGGAATTTTATGTATTGTTTAATAATAAAAAATGGAAGACAGAGAGAGAGAGAGAGAGAGAGACAAAACTTATTCGCCATATCACAGTGCAGTTTGTAAGCAAACATTATGATTAAGTATTGTCTTCTTTTGTGTTCCCTGTGGTTCAGCGGTAACACAAGTATCGATAACATGGTTGGTATAGCACAGATAACCTATTGTTTAGATTTGTGGTAACACTAGTATCGATAGCACGGTTGGTATAGCACAGATAACCTATTGTTTAGATTTGTGATAACACGGGTATCGATAACATGGTTAGTATAGCACAGATAACCTGTTGTTTAGATTTGTGGTAACACTGGTATCGATAACACGGTTGGTATAGCACAGATAACCTATTGTTTAGATTTGTGGTAACACTGGTATCGATAACACGGTTGGTATAGCACAGATAGACTATTGTTTAGATTTGTGGTAACACGGGTATCGATAACACGGTTGGTATAGCACAGATAGACTATTGTTTAGATTTGTGGTAACACGGGTAACCGTGTTATCGATACCCGTGTTACCACAAATCTAAACAACAGTCTATCTGTGCTATACCAACCGTGTTATCGAGGTATAGCACAGATAGACTGTTGTTTAGATTTGTGGTAACGCGGGTATCGACAACACGGTTGGTATAGCACAGATATACTGTTGTTTAGATTTGTGGTAACGCGGGTATCGATAACACGGTTGGTATAGCACAGATAACCTGTTGTTTAGATTTGTAGTAACGCGGGTATCGATAACACGGTTGGTATAGCACAGATAGACTATTGTTTAGATATGTGGTAACACTGGTATCGATAACACGGTTGGTATAGCACAGATAGACTGTTGTTTAGATTTGTGGTAACACGGTTGGTATAGC
>NW_013667067.1:73643-77412 GCF_000517525.1 Limulus polyphemus
ATAAAACGTCAAATCGGTAATATGCTTAATTAATGCGGGGTATTACCGATTTGACGTTTTATTTGTATCGCTAAACGATTATTTTTACTTATTCAACACATTAAATGTCGGAATACGTTTTAAATTATCTTTGTTTGATGTCAGTTTGGTTATTTCATTTTACATTAATTAAGCATTCCATGCTAAATATGTGTATGTTCTCTTTTTAGTAGCTTTGAGTACTGACATTTACAAGCAGTCTTGTTACATACATGTGATCCAAGAATGGCTTTGAGTTTGTTTGTTTGTTTTCAAGTTCAAACTTTTAGCTCATAGCTTATTAATCTATTGACTGATTTGAGATCTAATTACACTTTTGTACTCAGGAGGTGAAACTCTTTGGATTGATTTCTTTTACCACGCCCCAAAGTCTCATAGAATAATTTACTCTAATGCTGCCTAAAATAATTTCAATTTGAGGGTAGACTGGAGGAGGTCCTGATTAGTAATAAAATTGAATTGGACATACGCACGCCCCACACTTGGTATTGCTGGCTAACACAAATATAGCTAATAAAAAGGGGGAGGGGGGAGTCATAGATTAATTTGATCTAATTCTGCCTAAAATATTTTCAATTGCCCTCCGTTATTGAGGATTTCCTCTTGTTAATATAGATATTTTCATAAACATAAAAACATTGTAGCTTCTACTTATAAAGGTTTGGCGAATTTTCTTTCTGTTACAGTCTAGTATTACAGATTTTTTTCTTATTATATGTATATCTATATATATGTACTATTTATGGAACTTACTGATTTCCTTTCGCGATAATATTTCAAAAATATAATTGATTTCCTCTAAGCTACTCGAATTTAGAGAGAGTTATCAATACTCATAATAACTCTGAAGTGGCACAGCAGTTGTTGGGATGTAAAGTTAATGGCTAACGAAAATTCAATGTACGAAACTATAGTAAGATTGAGGTTGTTGGGTAAGAAACTACACGGAGATAAAATACCAACGTCGGCAAACAAACAAAAAACAAACACTGAAGAAACAGATGAAGAGAAATAACTTGAGAAACATGTCTGAAGTGTTAAGCTAAAAATCGGACTTTAAGAACTGGTATGCATTTTCTATATCTGTTTTCCGTACTATGTAAAGTTATGATAAAACGAGAGAAGTTTGGCTGTATAAATCAGTTTGTGTCATCAGGAAAAAAAAGAAACATCGTATCTAACGTACGAACGCACAGTTATAAATTAGATAGTTTCTTAAGTAAGTCGTTACTTCCAATTACAAATAATGACTTTACCGTCAAAGATTCCTTTGATTTCGTCAATTCCGGGAAATGTTATCAATATGTGTACATCACCAGTTTTGATATTGAGTCCTTATACACTAAAATTCCACTTGATGAAGTAATCAAATATGTAGTGATTTATTATTTCCTGATGACACTAAAATTAATGGCTTGACTAAAAATCAATTTACGAAATTACTTGAAATTATGACAAAAGAATCTCATTCCTAGCTTTCATTGTCAATAGTTTTGTGTGATCTGCTCCTCAGAAATTCCACTACAATTCAGCTAGACAGATTAAGCATTTCTAGGAAGACATCAGACAGACATCTAACTACCAAATATCGCTCAGGAAGTAAGGAACACAATGCCCTTTTAGCTCCCGATCTATCAGCTAACAAACTCTCTTACCTGTACAATATCTCGCAGTCTGTGGGTCTCGAGTTCGAATCCCCGTCACACCAAACATGCTCGCCCTTTCAGCCGTGGGGGCGTTATAATGTGACGGTCAATCCCACTATTCGTTGGTAAAAGAATAGCCCAAGAGTTGGCGGTGGGTGGTGATGACTAGCTGCCTTCCCTGTAGTCTTACACTGCTAAATTAGGGATGGCTAGCGCAGATAGCCCTCGTGTAGCTTTGCGCGAAATTAAAAAAACAAACAAACCTGTACAATAACTGAGCAGTTATTATGTGACATCACGACATGAACCATCACTCAGTAGCTTGGTTGGATCCAGGTTGCTGTAGTAGTTTGTTGCTGACCATATGCTTTTTCTAGTTGTAGTGTCACAATGGTTGTCTGGAGTTTTCGTCTTCCTACATCTGAAAAATTACCTTATAGTCCTCGCTTTTCACTCCCAAAAGCGATCACCGAACCTTCGATGTTGATAACCTGTGTATGATTTTGGTAATGAATCTTCTTATTATTTTCAGCATTTCTCTCTTGTATCAATACTATCTATATTACAAGTAGAGAAAACAATGGTTCGAGATTGGAGGCATTAGACATTTTTATCTGATAATACCTATTTCGCATAGTTTGTCTTCATCTTTTATTTTCTTCTTATGGTTATTATCCTTTGTGTAGCTTGTACTGCTATAACTATTAAACTGAGCTTTATATTATGGCATGTGGAATGTTGGCTGTGATTAATATTTGCTTGGATGACTCTATAACTTTCTGTTGGGTTCTTGTCCAATGTGATGGTATCCTATATTAGTAGATCATGAAATTGCTTTTACCCGAATTTTCTGATGTGAAGACTGCAACTGGAATATTGAATAAGAATCAACACAACCTGCACGCATTCTTGATAGAAAATCTCCCTGAGATTATACTGCAACATGCCCTAGTTTCTTCTGAAAATTCCAAAGGTGCTATGTTATCGGTGTCCTCAACAGCTTCGAATATATACATTGTATTATCAGCTATCTTGTTTTTGGGCGTATTTGTAGAAACCACATGTTTTCTCATATTAGTGATCTTGTATCGACTAATGCGTGCTGTCTTTGTGTAAATGTTATGAAAACTTTTCTGTGTAGGATGTTTGGGCGTATGAGTATATATATATATATATACACACACACACACACACAAACATATAATACCCTAGTAGGATGGGTATATCAGCAGTGGACACTGGTAATATCGAACTCTCAAGCACAGTCAGTTAATGTCCTTTTTCTTCAATTGAGGATTTTGTTTAGAGTTTTCATGGTTTAATAAGCTTTAATTTCTGTTTGGACTTTATCAGGTGTTTTGGAGTTTAGTTTGGTTTTTACTGTGGTGTTCTATGTTTAAGCGTCTAACTTTCTCATCACGTTTGCCTTGAAGGCGGTGTTTTAAAACTGAATGTCTTGACATACATGTATGTGCCACTGTGTTTACACACTGTTTCTATCTAAATCTAGTGAAGTTGGCTGAAGCTGTGGTTGTAGTTGGTCAGAGTCAAGGTTAAGTACTCACTGCTTATGTCAAGTCCAGTAATTTGATTGAAGCTCTGGCTGTAGCTAGTAAGAATCAAGGTTAAGTAGCCATTGCTTTTGTCTAATCTAATGGGTTGATTGTAACTTGTAACTGAAGAGAATCAGGATAAATTAGACAAAAGCAGTGGTTACACAATCCAGGTTAATTGTATCTTTGGTTGTAGCTGATGAGAATCAAGATTGTGTAACCACTGTTTTTTGTCTAATCTAGCAGGTTAATTGTTTCTCTAGTTGCAGGTGATGAGAATCAGGGACGAGTAGCCACTGCGTTCACATACTTCGATTTTATTGGAAGGATTGTGAGTGCACGTTTATTTGTCATTTCACGGATGCCTTTTTTTCTAAATGAGTTTTTGGAAACGAATCTTGAAATTGAGTTTAAGTGGTTGTTGCTTGGAAAGTAGTATTGTACAGAAATTGAGTTTAAGTGGTTGTTGCTTGGAACGTATTATTGTACAGAAATTGAGTTTAAGTGGTTGTTGCTTTGAACGTAGTATTG